>NC_057795.1:582158824-582383547 GCF_018294505.1 Triticum aestivum
CCGCCACAAGGCGGGACCCCTCCATGACACTATCATAATAAAATTCGGGCATTCGGTGCTCCTTGCCTTCAGGCGGTCCTCCGCTCATCAATTTAGTGGCGTACATCTTTGCCCAGTGCGTCTTCACACGAGCGAAGGCCATTCTTGCACCTTCAATGCTGATAGACCATTTAATGGCATCAAGCCGAGGACAGGCACTGACCAGTCGCTTCATTAGTCCGAAGTAGCTACTAGGAAAAGCTTCGGCAGGCCATAGCCGGATTATCAAATCCTTCATGGCTAGTTCGGCCATCCTATGCAGCTCAACAAGTTGCTCCAGGTGGTCGCTAAAAGGCACCTAAGGTTCGGACGCAAGGTACTGCGACGAGAACAGCTTCTTCGTAGATTTGCCCTTTTCGGCTCCACAGAATTTGGCAGCGTCTGAAATGCTGCACGGCAGATCCGCAAACGCCCCTGGAGAGCTCCAAATCCGGGTCAGTAAAAGGAACCTTGCCCTTACATATTTGCTTCGCACTATAAAAGCCTTACCCGCTGCGATCTTCTTGGCCACCTAGATTTCCTGGTGGGCAACCTGGGCTTCGGCTCGGGCATCTTGTGCGCTCTAGCAGGCCTTCGCAAGTTCAGATTCTTGCTCCTTATAATCACGCTCCAAGGACTCGCATCTGTTGACTGCGTCCTGGAGCTCGTGCTGGATCTCCTTGACCCGAGCCTCATGCTTTTTGCATGCGGCCCGCTCCTTGGCCGCCTTGTCTTGGGCCTCAACCAACCCCTTTTTGAGGGCCATCACTTCGGTCACAGACCCTAATAAATATAAATGACACTTTACAGTCAGAACAAAACATTCGCCATAGCCGAATTTTGATACAAATCACTTCATTCCTTCATTTTCGTTTAGCTGCTCCTTTACACGGCCGAGCTCTCCCTCGGCCCGCTCCAGATCCTGCTTCATTCCGGAGATTTCCGCAGTATGAGAGGATGCAGCTAGCAGCGATGCCTGTTTGTTCACGTACACATTTTAAATTAGTCTCCTGCGAAATTCATTTGATCCTCTGTTCGGTTTTTCTTTCTGAACACCGGACATAGCATCAGGGGCTACTACCTACACTGTGACATTCCTTTTAAATTGCGTGACTTACCTCGAAGCTTGTTAGAAGGCTCATACACGCTTCGGTCAGTCCTCTTTCCGCGGACTGAATCCTCTCAATCACCACACCCATGAGGGTGTGGTGTTCTTCCATGATGGAAGTGCCTCGCAGCGCTTCCAGCAAATGGTCCGGTGCCTCCGGATGGACAGAGGCCGCCGGCGGAATAGGCACGCCTCCTTCCTTTGAGGTCTGCTTGCCTGATTCCGGAGTCACATGGATCTCCAGAATGGTATTCGGCCGGGGGCCGGATTGAAAGTTGCCCCCACCGTCAGTCGCTACAGGGACTTGCTCCCCCATATGTTCGGCGGGCGAGGTTCCACCCCTGGCATCACCAGGATGGCTTCTTGAGCCTCTCCCTAGTCCGAGATCCTTTCAGACAACATCTCGGTGTTGACCGCGGTCTTGGGGAAGGAGGCCGTTGGAAGAGACCCGTTGTCCATCGCCAACGGATCCAGCGATCCCTCCGAAGAGGAGGATAGCTCGACGTTGAACTGAGCCGGGCTGCAAAGTGCATGACCCAATACGTTAAAAACATTGCAGTGGAACCGCAGGGTACATTATTGTGTTCGGATACTTATGATTGAGCCAGGGGCTTGACCCTGGGTTCCCATTCCGGGCTGCTGTCGGTAGCCGTCCTGGGACTGTGTGAAGGAGAAGTTTTCCCCTTCTTCGATGTCCTGGCCTCCGAATGAATGGAAGCAGCCCTCTTTTTTCTCCCCCTTACAGGGGAGATGAATTTCATCTACCTCCTCCTCCTCCTCCCCGTCATCTTCGGCGGTGGAGGAGCGATCCTTGGCATCTTCGGACACTGCATCCGAGGTACCCCTGCGACAGAGACCATCTCTGGTCCCCTGGGCCTTCTTCTTGGCCTTCTTCTCCGGCACCTCGTAAGGTGCCGGAAAAAGCATCTTCGTTAGAAGTGGGGTTTCTGGGCCTTCGGGCAGCGGAGCCGGACAGTCAATCTGCTTCGCTATCTCTATCCAGGCCTGAATAAATAAAGGGGAAAGCTTAGACTTCCGCCTCAAATATGCCGGTAAAAGGTATAACTTGAAAGATATATAAAAACTCACCAGATTAGCCTGGCGTTTAGAGCTGAGCCCAAGATCCTCGGTCGTGGGCGGTGGTGTCTCTCCGGCCTTGAAAAGCACTTTCCAGATATCTTCGTGCGTTGTGCCGAAGAGCTCTAGTAGCGTCTGGTGCTGGGTCGGATCGAACTCCCACAAGTTGTGGGACTCGTGTTGGCACGGAAGAATCCAGTGAATGAGCATAACTTGTATTACGTTGACAAGCTTGAATCTCTTGTCTATCATGTTCTAGATGCACGTCTGGATCACGCACACCTCGTCCAAAGAACCCCAGGTCAGGCCCTTCTCTTGCCAGGAGGTGAGCCACATGGGGACTCCAGATCGGAATTCGGGGGTCGCAGCCCAGTTGGTGTCGCGTGGCTCGGTGATGTAGAACCACCCCGATTGCCATCCCTTTACTGTCTCCACGAAGGATCCTTCGGGCCAAGTAACATTGGGCATCTTGCCCACCATAGCCCCTCTGCACTCCGCTTGCTGACCGCTCACCACCTTTGGCTTCAGATTGAAAGTCTTCAGCCATAACCCAAAATGGGGTGGGAAGCGGAGAAAGGCCTCACACACAATGATAAATGCTGATATGTTGAGGATGGAGTTGGGGGCCAGATCATGGATGTCCAGCTCATAATAGTGCATCAGTCCGCGAACAAATGGGTGGAGGGGAAATCCCAGCCCGTGGACAAAGTGAGAAACGAACACCACCCTTTCTTGGGGTTCTGGGGTAGGGACAATTTGTCCCTTTGTCGGAAGCCGATGGTTGACCTTCTTGGCTAAGTATCCGGCCTCCCGCAGCTTCTTTATGTCCTTCTCCTTGACGGAGGAGGCCATCCACTTGCCTCCTACTCCAGATCCGGACATGTTCGGAATGCTTTTTTAGGCGGAGAAGGCGAAAGCTTGGGCGCTAGAGCTCGAGAGTGAATGAGTGGAGGAAAGAGAAGCCATGGGTGAAAGGAGGGAATCCTTAGCCCTTTATAAAGGCAGCAGAAATCATGAACCTCCCCACTTGCCCTAAAACTCACTTATTCCCAAGAGCTGTGCTAATGGCACGGTTCGGTTACCCATGCCCGTATTAACGAGAATCCCGTAATAAGGGGACACGATCTCTGCCTCAATAAGACGTGCCAATAAAACCGCCTCATGAAACATGGAGTAGCAGGCCGGAAAAACGGTTCGAATAATGACCGGGCCGTGGCATGATGTCACGCTATGGAAAAGTTGTCAGCGGCTTAGATTCTTGGAATATTGTACTCTCTACGGTGTTATGTGGAATTTGTTTTGCAGAGCCGGACACGATTCTTGTGTTCAAGATCTACTTTGGAGTATTCGGAGAAAGAACCCACATTGCAATGCCGAAGACAATCTGCGTCGGACTCATCATCATTGAAGCCTGGTTCAGGGGCTACTGAGGGAGTCCTGGATTAAGGGGTCCTCGGAGACTATATGCGTATGCCGAACTATTGGGTTATGAAGATACAAGATAGAAGACTTTGTCCGGTGTCCGGGTGGGACTCTCCTTTGCGTGGAAGGCAAGCTTGGAGATTTGGATATGTAGATTCCCTACTCTGTAACCGACTTGATGTAACCCTAGCCCCCTCCGGTGTCTATGTAAACCAGAGGGTTTAGTCCATAAGACAAGAACAATCATAATCATAGGCTAGCTTCTAGGGTTTGCCTCTACGATCTCGTGGTAGATCAACAGTTGTAATACTCATATCATCAAGATCAATCAAGTAGGAATTAAGGTATTACCTCCGTAGAGAGGGCCCGAACTTGGGTAAACATCGTGTACCCCGCCTCCTATTACCATTAGCCTTATACGCACAGTTCGGGACCCCCTACCCGAGATCCCCCGGTTTTCACACCGACAGCGGGCGGGGCGGCGCACCACCGGCCGCGGACGGCGGGGGGGGGGGGGGGGCTATTTGGCCGGTGGTGGCTGGCGGCTCAGGGGAGTGGAGGTTGAAGATGCACTGCAGGCCCTTGATTTCGTATCCAACGGCTGCAAAATCGACTGACCAGAGATGAAAAAGTCAGTCGACTAACGTGGAGCCTCACCTCTAGTGCTTTCAGTTTCGTTACTAAAATTCAGTTTCGATAGCAAAATTCAGTTTCGACAGTTAAGTTCTGTTTCGACAGTTAAATTCAGTTTTGACAGTTAAGTTCAGAGATGAGCAACTGATGTATTTTACATCTAGCACTTTGTGGTTATGTATTTTACGTCATCTATTGGAGATGCTATTAGAATTCCACTCAGGTTAACATTGTCTCTCTTGTCCTGCTTCAGCCTCGGCATCGTACAACTCACCGGAGCTGCTCCAACGACAAAACCCTCCATCACAGCGGAGCAGTACCTCGGGCTCCATCTCCAGACGCCTAAGATCTTCTTCCCCTCCTCCGACACCCAAGTCAGCTGGAGCATCCTCACCGGCCAACCCAATCACGCTGAGATCGACATGGCTTCGCCAAAGAGGTTGACACTTATTGCATCTCTTTTTTACTCTACATGTTATATATATTGTCCACTAAGCACACGTAGTAACGTGAAATACGATTATTTTATCTTACTATATGACAAGCAGTGAGGTACCATGCAACTTAGCTATTCGTGATGGACTCTCTTGAACGCCATCATTATTTATCTCTGTGCGTTTGAGATGTGCATTTGTTGATGGGCCTGGGGGTTGAGCTAGTAGGGCAGTGGCCTGGGTCCAAAGTAATAGAAGTAGCACAAAAACATTGTTTTAGTGTAGGCTTTTCCTTCCTCAAGCCTACCTACTAGAATTGCCAGTGCTTGAAGGAAAAGTGAATGAAAAACATAGGAATTGGAAAGTTTCCTATGGTACTACTTTTTATGAATTTGGTGCAAAGGAATGGAGGAATGGAAAACTATAGGATTTGTTCCTTTAGTGTCTCCTTGAAAGAAAAAACTGTAGGAATTCTAATTTCCACTTGTCCTCCTTTTCATATTCCTATTCACGAAGCACAAGACGAATAGATAGTAGCATAATAGCATTATAACCATACATTTTCTTATGGTTTGACTTAATCTCACCATGCTTCTTTGCATCCTGTGATCTTCCAATTCTTGTAAATCAAACACCCAGATTGGCAGAAATCCTGTTTTTTTTTAATTCTCTGTTTTGCACGTGCATTCCTATCCTATTCCTGTCTATTTCCTATCCCTGCATTGTTAGAATCCTCAAATTCAGACAAGCCCTTACACAATTACTTCTGTTACAGATATGTGTCAAAGAAAACCTTGTGTGGTTTGTCCTGCTCCTGCGGCGCTGTGTTCCACCCTAGATCAGCTACTCCAACAACGGAAGGGTTCACCACAGCAGGGATCTGCTCTCTAGACTATCTTTCGCCGCCTCAGATCTTCTTCCTCACCGCCGGGAGCCACGACAACTGCATTACAATCATCAACTGAGCATGTGACCTTGAGGACTACACGGGTCCGCAAGAGAGGTCGCACTCTTCCATGTCTTCTTACATTATGCATTGCTTAATATGATGACATGCTACATTATCGTCGTGTTCACCTATTAGACTCTGAGTCAGGTCCAAACTAATGCTGAAACTTGAGTTTTAAAATGGTTGTGGGGTACATATTGGGGCAGCAATCAGTACTATCTGTCTACTATCTGGTTAATCTCAGGTGTCTACTATGAGTTTCATGTTGGGTGCAAACAAACATTAAGGGAGCCATTATCTGTATTTTTTAACTAAAGCTATTATCTGCCTGCTATCATTGGTTTTGGGTCTATCCAAAGTTTGCTACCATCACTCTGGATTTGTGCATGCACTCCTTACATAATCTCACTATGTTTTATTCCTATGCATGCCAGTTATTGTACACAATGGAACTGATCATGTAGAGCAAAAGAGACGAGCCTTGCGTGGCAATAAAATTTCATGCATACGTTGCTCCATGGTGGGCGCAAAGGCAGCCCCCCTCCACCCATTTCGGATCGTAATCAAGAGGAAGATAACTGTTCTGAGGGGGATTCAGAAGGAGAAGACCAGTCCTATTTACCCCATGAGGTCTTCGCTCTAACTTGCCATGCTGATGTTGGTAATATCATGCATATGGTGCCTTGCATTGCTTATTGTATACATCAAAGATGTCATCTGCTTAGTTTAGACATGCTTTGTGTCAATGACATCTATTTAGTTTCTTTATCATCTATGTGAATCATGCAATGCCTTCTGTTTAGTTTCTTTATCGTATATGTGAATCATGCAATGCCATCTTGTTTAGCCAGGCATCATATATGTGAATTTTGCAATGCCACCCTAGTTAGCCAGTCATCTTATATGTGAATTATATCATGCCATCATTTTTTTATTACGTGTTAAATTTGTCAACAATTTTAGTACATTCAATTACTCTTCCAGTGCATCAGCCATTCGGCACGGTCATGGAAAAATCTGGAGTGGAAACAAGGTCTTCAGAGCAGACAATGCTATTTGATGAAGCGCATGTCTTGCTGGTTACAGATAGCTCCTCAGAGGAGGCTACAGAGACAGATGACCGGTCCTATTTCCTCCCCCCCCCGAGGTGCATGCTGTAACTTGGCAGGGTTATGTTGCTCATATCGTGCGTATGGTATCTTGCATTGCTATGTCATTTGCTTAGTTTAGACATGCTTTGTGTGAATACCACATCTTTAGTGTCTAATTACCATATATGTGAATTATGCAATGCCATCTTGTTGCAAGACATTATATATGTGAATTATGCAATGTTATCTTGTTGCAAGGCATTATATATGTGAATTATGCAATGCCATGCTGTTTAGCCAAGCATCATATATGTGAATTATATCATGGCGTCCTTTGTTTGTATTTATCATTGCTTTTGTCGACAATGTTTGTATATTCAACTGCTCTTCCTGTGCATCAGCCATTTGAATTGGCGATGGAGAAATCTGGAGTGAAAACAAGGTCTTCAGAGCAGACAATGCTACCTGCTGAAGTAGATATATTGCTGGTTACAGATAGCTCTTCAGAGGAGGATTCAGAGGCAGATGGCCAGTCCTATTATCCCCCTAAGGTGTATGCTCAAACTTGGCAGGGTTATATTACTCATATCATGCATATGTTGTATTGCAGTGCTTAGTTTTTACATCATATACACAATATTAAATGACATCTCCATAGTTGACACATCATATATGTGATTGCCCTCTGCTCACTTCCTTAGTATATAAATCATATGTTTGAATTATATCATGCCATGATGTTTACATAGACAGCATGTATCTGAATTATGGCATGCCAACCCATTTTCTAAAGACATAACATAGTTATATCATCTAATCCTGTTTACATAGTCATCCTATTTTAAATTATGACATTCTATCTGTGAATTATATCATGCCATCGTGTTTCCATCGACGGCATGTTTGTGATTTATGGCATGCCAACCACTTTAATAGACACACCGTATATTTATATCATGTCATCCTGTTTACATAGTCATCATATTTTGAAGTGTTTCATTCTATCCTGTTTAGTTAGCCATCATACATGTGAAATTGTGTCATGCTATCTTATTTAATTAGCCATCATATATGTGAAATTATGTCCTGCTATTCTGTTTGGTTAGACAACATAAATGTGAATTATTTCATGCCTTGTTTTCTTCCCTACTATCCACTGCACCTGTCTATCTTACAATGTATGTACATTCAATTGCTTTTCTTGTTTATCAGCCATTTCAATTGGAGGGGGTGATGGCAGTATCTATGGGAGTAAAAACACGGTCTTCAGAAAAGATCGTGCTACCTGTCGATGCAGATAGAACCACGGTTGTACTTTCCCAAGAACCAGCCACACCACACATAACCCAGACTCACGCAGATTGTACCCCTACCCAGTTGGACAGAGAACCAGCTACACCCCTTCTAACCCCAACCCCTGCAGATCATAACCCAGTTCCTGTTGACACAGCACCATCTCCACCACAGAGCACCCAAACACAAGCAGTTAGTAAGGCAACTGCAGTGCCCAAAGCACGAGGCCACCACTCCGAACCCCAAGTCAACGCTTAAAGCAGAAGAAGAATTATTCTCAGGTCAGGTTCCATAGCTTTGGTTCATACTACTTTGCTCTTGCATCATTGTATTTACTCATACCAACTAATTTCAAATTTGAAGGATGCAATTGAAACTCCAATGGCGCAATAGGTATGTTTAAACATGTTTCTTTAATGTGTTTGCTGTTGTAACTTGCTCTATGTTGATTTCAGTTTCAATTGAATAAACAGTTATGTTCTCATGCCATGCACATTACAAGTGTTGTTATAGCTGTGTAGTTTCCCACACTTATATTCTGTCTATGCTGCTTTCTCTTAAATAATATGATTTAAACTGTATCTATCTTGATTTGGCAACATAAACTAGAATGATATAGACCATACAGTGACCATACTAGATAGATATATGTTTGTTTCATGTTGTTATCCTGTCCACCTTACTACTAAACTGGTTTACCAAAATGAGTTTCATATACTACATTGTAAACCTGTGATGTGTTTGTTTGTTTGTCTTTTAGAACACGAATAAAATATTGGAGAAGAGTACCCCGTTATGCAATGGTAAAGGAAATAATGCAGATAGGGTTCAAGATAGTGAGACATCCCTGTTGGTCTCCAAGAAAGCTGATAAAAACTATATTGAAGACACTGACACAACCCCAAAGTCCTATCTTGATGTAGTGTTCGAGTTACTGTCTACTACTGCTGGCACCAGCTCTTCGAACTCGTTGCCTGAATCAGTTCGGCTTCTTGAGTCTCAACTTCAAGTTGAAAGACATTGATCAGATGTTATGCAATAGGAAGTCGAAGGACTGAGGATGTCCCTACAGAATTCAGATGCATACTTTCTGGTGCAACAGCAAGTGCTGGAGGATTTAAGCACCAAACAAGAGAAAGTTAATAAGTGATGACCCATAAGTATATGGGATCTATCGTAGTCCTTCCGATAAGCAAGAGTGTCGAACCCAACAAGGAGGAGAAGGAAATGACAAGCGGTTTTCAGTAAGGTATTCTCTGCAAGCAGTGAAATTGTAGGTAATAGATAGTTTTGTAATAAGATAAATTGTAACGGGTGTCAGTGTCAAAACCGGTGGATCTCGGGTAGGGGGTCCCGAACTGTGCGTCTAAGGCTAATGGTAACAGGAGGCTGGGGACACGATGTTTACCCAGGTTCGGGCCCTCTCGATGGAGGTAATACCCTACTTCCTGCTTGATTGATCTTGATGATATGAGTATTACAAGAGTTGATCTACCACGAGATCAGAGAGGCTAAACCCTAGAGGATAGCCTATGGTATGATTGTTGATGATGATCGTAATTCCTACGGACTAAACCCTCCGGTTTATATAGACACTGGAGGGGGCTAGGGTTACACAGAGTCGGTTTACAGAGGAGGAGATCTACATCCGGATTGCCAAGCTTGCCTTCCACGCCAAGGAGAGTCCCATCCGGACACGGGACGAAGTCTTCTATCTTGTATCTTCATAGTCCAACAGTCCGGCCAAAGCACATAGTCCGGCTGTCCGGATACCCCCTTATCCAGGACTCCCTCAGTAGACCCTGAACCAGGCTTCAATGACGATGAGTCTGGCACGTAGATTGTCTTCGACATTGCGAGGCGGGTTCCATCTCCGAATACTCCAAGATAAATTCCGAACACAAGGACCGTGTCCAGCTCTGCAAGACAACATTCCATATACCACCGTAGAGAGGATAATAATCAATGAATCTAATCTGCTGACAATTCTTCGAAAAGTGACATCATGCCACGGTATTCGAACTGTTTTCTACAACCTGCATCTGCACACATCGCGAGGCGGTTTCTTTGGCACGTCTTGTTAAAGCAGAGATCGTGTCCCCTTATCACGGGATCTCCATCAATGCGGGTATGGGTAACCCAACCAGCGCCATTAATCGAGGCGCCTGGAAAAATAAGAGATTTCGAGAGGCAAGTGGGGAGGCACACATTCACATTGCCTTTATAAAGGGGCGGGAATCTCCCATTTTCACCCACGCCTTCTTCTTCCTTCGCTCATCCATTCTCGCACCCTTGAACTCCAGGGCCCAAGTTCATACCTTCTCCGTAAGACCGCAGCATGTCCGGAGCGGGAGGCATGTGGATGGCCTCCTCTGTTACAAAGGAGAACATTACCAAGCTTCGGGAAGCCGGATACCTGGCCGCTAACATCGCGCACAGGCTTCCAACAGATGGACAGATCACCCCTACGCCAAAGTCTCGGGAGAGAGTGGTATTTCTCCCTCATTTCATCCGTGGACTAGGGTTTCCACTCCACCCTTTCGTCCGCGGGCTCATGTACTACTACGGGCTAGATTTTCATGAGCTGGCCCCGAATTTCGTCCTCAACATCTCGGCATTCATCGTCGTGTGCGAGGCCTTCCTCCGCATCAAGCCTCACTTCGGGCTATGGTTGAAAACCTTCTGTGTGAAGCCGAAGATCGTGAGCGGCCAACAGGCGGAGTGCGGAGGTGCCATGGTGGGCAAAATGCCCAATGTTATATGGCTCGAGGGCTCCTTCGTGGAGTCCATAAAGGGGTGGCAATCAGGGTGGTTCTACATCACCGAGCCGCGCGACGCCAACTGGGTGGCGGCCCCCAAATTTAGATCCAGAATCCCCAAGCGGCTCACCTCTTGGGAGAAGAAGGGCCTGGCTTGGGGTGAACCCACAGAGCTGACCGGACTCGAGACCTGCCTTGGAAGTATGAGGGACAAGAAGATCAAGATTGTCAACATGGTCCAGGTCATGCTCATTTGCCGGATTCTCCCGTGTCAAAGACGGGCATTTGATATGTGGGAGTTCAACCCGGCCGAACACCAGATGCTGCTAGAGCTCTTTGGCACCACGCACAAAGAAATCTAGAAGGTTCTGTTCAAGACCGGCGAAGTCCCTCCTTCCCTTTCCGAGGACCGGGGGATCAGCGCAATGCGCCTTGCCAGTTTGGTAAGTCCCTTGACTATTTACGGGACGTTCCCTTAGTACATTCGGGGGAGGATTTTTAAGTCACCTTGCTGACCGAACAAGAGTGGGTGGAGAAGGTGGAGCGGATCGACTGTCCAGCTCCGTTGCCTGAGGACCCAGTAAGCGCACTCCTGGCGGAGATGTTGGTTCCGGCGCCTTACAAGGTGCCGGAGAAAAAGGCCAAAAAGAAGGCCACGGGGACCCGAAGGGGTCTTCAGCACGAGGCCGCACCCTACGCCTCGCCAGAAGAGGCCGAGGCGCACTCCTCCCATGAAGGGGAGGAAATCAAGAAGAAGAAGAAGGCCGCCTCAACTGAGGGGGCCGAAGGGTCCAAGAAGGTGGCCCCGGGGACCAGAAAAGGTCACCGGCGCAGGGCCGTGAGAGAGTCATCATCCGAAGATGACGAGGAAGATTCTCCCCTTGAGGACGGGGGAGAACATGAAGAGATGCCTCCTCCCCGTGCTAGGGAGGAGAAGAAAAGGAAGGCCGCCCCGTCGGGGGAGGCCGGGACACCGAAGAAGGGCAAGGCGTCCCTTCCAGATCAATCCACTACCGCCGCTTTTAGTGACGAGGAGTGGCTGCCCAGAGGCAAACCCCGGGCGAGGTCGTAAGTATCTGCATTCCATAATATTTTTCGTACGACTTTTGACCTCATGGTTTGTAATGATGCCAACATGTCTATGCAGCCCGGCCAGTTCCGATCTCGAGGAGTCCTCTTCAAAGGAGTCTCTGAATGAGTCGGAGATGAATTCGCTTACGACGGTGACCTCTCCACGACCCGCGGATGACATCGAGGTGTTGTCCCGGAGGATGCCCGAGCAGGGCGCGACGGTTCCGAAGACGCCCCAAGGCAAAATCTCAGGCGCCGGACTCATGGGGGATGAAAACCCCATGGATTATGCTGACGGGAGACACAGTAAGTCTGGCTCTTGGCCGGTCACTGCGCCGGAGCCTACAAAGGTTCCGGATTCTGGTGAGCAGTCCCTCGCGAAGGAGGGCATGCCGGTCGTGCCGGTGACCTCCGCCCAGCCGGAGGCATCGGATAATTTGTTGGAAGTGCTTCGAGGCGCTTCCATCGAGGATGAACACCGTACACTTATGGGTACGGTGATTGAGAAGGTGCGGTCCGCCAAGAGCGGATTGACCGAAGCCTACACCAGCCTGCTAACAGGCTTTGAGGTAAAGAAAGTGCGAGGAAATATCACCTGATAGATAGTAGCCCCTGATGCTCTGGTTGGTGTTCGGAAAGAAAATCCAAACAGAGGGTCAACTAAAAAACCGCAGGAAGCTAATAGTATTTGTTTGTATGAATCAAACAGGCACTGCTGCTAACCGCCACTACGTGCATGGCCGAGGTTGCCAGACTCAAGCGCGAACTGGGGCAGGCCGAAGAAGAGCTCGGCCTCGTGAAGAAGCAGCTCGAGGCGAACAAAGGTGAGAAAAACCCCGTCCATATGTCGTATAGAGGATAAAAAGTTGGTGATGCTAAGAAAAAGCATCATGGCTTTTGATAGGGACCGCGGCCGAAGTGGCGGCCCTGAAGGAAGCGTTGTCCGTAGCCGAAGCCAAGGCGGATACTGAGCGCACCGAGCGAGAGAAACAAGATGCTCGGGTGGGAGAGGTACAGCAGGAGCTCCGGGAGCTCGGCCAAAAGTTCGGCTCCCTGGAGCATGACTACAAGACGCAAGCGTCTGAGCTTGCAAAGGCCCTCCAGAGCGCGACCGACGCCAAGGCCAAAGCCCAAAAGACCCTCTAGGAAATCCAGGCGGCCTAGAAGATAGCAGAGGGTAAGGTATTCTTTATGCAAAGCAAGCATGTGGAGGAGCCATTTCTTTTACTTACACGAATCCGGAGCTCTCCAGGGGCATTTGCAGATCTGCCACGCAGCATTTCGGATGTTGCGGAGTTCTATCGCGCTGAAGAGGGGAGCTCTATGGAGAAGCTGTTCTGGTCCCAATATACTGGGGCCGAACACCTGATGCCTCTGAGTGACCAACTGAAGTAGTTGGTCGAACTCCACAATGCGGCCGAACAGGCCATGGGGGACCTCATAGTTCAAATGTGGCCTGGCGAGCCCCTACCCGGTAGCTACTTTGGCCTGGTGAAGCGGATGGTGCATGCCTGTCCACGGCTAGAAGTTATCAAGCAGTCTGCATGCATTGAGGGTGCCCGACGGGCCTTTGCCCGCGCGAAGGTGCATTGGGGCAAGCTGGACGCTGAGAAGCTCGTGAAGGATGGACCCCCGGAGGGCAAGGAGCATCGCTGCCCCGAGAAATATTATGATGGCCTTATGAAAGGCGCTCGTCTTGTGGTGAATGAATGTCCTAAGAACATAATTTTTGAGTGAATGTACTCATGTCGTCCGTGTAATATGAGAACGGGTTTATTTGTGCTATGCAACACTTTGTTTGATTTAAAATATTACCTTCTTTGCGGTCGTTTATCAAAATCTGAAAGTAGGCCAGTCGTCGGCTTCCGCCCCCTTGTAACTAGTACTGGGGTGTTCGTGGAGACCCAAACACTCTTTATTCAAAGCTTTGGTCCTTTAAGGAGGTGTTTGGCGCAGCGATCAAGGCAATCGGACTATTCGGCTTTATAACTCTCACTTGACCATAGAAGTCTACAATTTTAAATTTCAGCGAAGCCCCTAGTATTCGGAAAGCCAAACTGGGGCGTTATACACGCCTAAATCGGACAAAGCCGATTCCTTGCCTTAAGCGGAAAAAAACTTTAGGGATTTTGGTACCTCGCTAACAACGACCAGCTCTTGCTGCATCATGACGGTCAGTTTTCGGCTTTCTCTACTGAGGTGCTTGTCCGAAAGAACCGGGACACAGTCGCAGTAGTTCTCCCTGCGCTACCTTAGCCGATATAACGGAACGTAAGGTACCAAAACAAGGGAGCCGGGCTAACCCAACTATTGACCCAAGACATGATTCGGAGCTGATGCATATAATGCTATAAGTTTGGGGTGCCGCACTGTTGAAAGTGTTCAGACTTTCCTTGCCATAATATGGGGCTCGATAAGAAGCCCCTAGCAAAATGGCCGTACCAAAACGTACGGATGCAATATTGAATAAAGATTCAACAGAAAATATCAGGATAGTAATAAGAAGCTGACTCTACGTACTACTTCCAGTTTATTTGGACAATACGGCAAAACGTAGGTGTACAAATTGATGCATTAAGCAGAAAAAATAGGACTATTTGACATATCCTATTCGAGGGCAGGCTACATGTGGGTATGTAAGAACAGGTATAACGATCATTGAAGAAGACCACCTGAGTATTCCCTTGTGTGCAAAAGCCTCTTGCCTCCTTGGTGCCCCTTCCATAATGAGTCCGATTATCCGATCTCTTCTGAAGAGGCCGCCCGAAAGTGGTGTCCTGAAAAAAGGAGAAAAAAGTATGCGGGCCTCCTGGCGGCTGAACCGCACTCTGGCCGCATTGTCATTGCGCCTCCACCTATGCCCATGCTATTTTGAGCACATAATTGTGCACGCGTGGTACGAACGCCGCTTAGCTGGGGCTGGGGTGGAGGCTGTATTGCTAATCAAGCTCCTGGCGTGCCTGACTGTCCTGTTGCGGGGTACTCCGGACTCTCTTGACGGTGTTTGGAGATGTCGTTGCCGGATTGGCTGTTTGTCGGAGGATGCTACTTTGTACTTCTGTCGTGAGGGCTGCAGTATGTTCTTTTGTACGGAGGGAGCGGTCTGTATTTCCATTAACCGTTATGACCCCGCGAGGTCCTGGCATCTTGAGCTTGAGGTATGCATAGTGCAGTACCGCGTTGAAACGAGCTAACGCGGTTCATCCAAGTAGTGCGTGATAGCCACTATGGAAAGGGACGATATCGAAGATTAACTCCTCGCTTCGGAAGTTATCCGGAGATCCGAAGACCACTTACAGTGTTATTGAGCCCATGAAGCGGGCCTCTACCCCTGGAATTACACCTTTGAAGGTGGTTTTCGTGGGTTTGATACGTGACGGATCGATGCCCATTTTGCGCAATGTATCCTGATAAAGCAGGTTTAGGCTGCTTCCACCGTCCATGAGGACTCGTGTGAGGTGGAATTCGTCGATGATTGGTTCAAGGACCAATGCGGCTGAGCTGCCATGGCGGATGCTGGTGGGGTGGTCCCTACGATCAAAGGTGATCGGGCAGGATGACCATGGGTTGAATTTTTGGGCAACAGGCTCCATCGCATAGACGTCCCTGAGTGCACGCTTTCGCTCCCGTTTGGGGATGTGAGTGGCATAGATCATGTTCACCGTTTTTACCTAGGGGGGATTTCTTCTACCCTCCAGTGTTCAGACACCGGGGTTCCTCGTCATCGTTGCTATGCAGCCCCTTGTCCTTGTTCTCAGCGTTTATCTTGCCGGCCTGTTTGAACACCCAGCAATCTCTGTTAGTGTGATTGGCTGGTTTATCGGGGGTTCCATGAATCTGGCACGAGCGGTCGAGTATGCGGTCCAGACTGGACGATCCCGGATTGTTTCTTTTGAACGGCTTCTTCTGCTGATCGGATTTGGAGTTGCTGAATCCGGCATTGACTGTCGTGTCCTCGGCATTGTCACCATTATTTCGATGCTTGTGTCTGTTGCGCCGTGGCTTTCCGTTACTGTCGTGGATGTCTGGCGTACCAGGGTTTCCAGGCGCGGTGTTACTACGAGCCAGCCAACTGTCCTCACCCGCACAAAAGCGGGTCATTAGTGTCGTGAGGGCCGCCGTGGTCTTCGGCTTTTCTTGGCCGAGGTGTCGGGAAAGCCTCTCGTCGCGGATATTATGCTTAAAGGCCGCCAGGGCCTCACCGTCCGGACAATCGAAAATTTGGCTCTTTTTAGTGAGAAACCGAGTCCAGAATTTTCTGGCTGACTCTCCGGGCTGTTGGGTAATGTGACTTAAGTCATCAGCATCCGGTGGTCGCACATAGGTGCCCTCGAAGTTATCGAGGAATGCATCTTCAAGGTTTTCCCAACTGCCAATGGAGTTTGCGGGCAGGCTATTCAGCCAGTGTCTAGCTGGCCCTTTAAGCTTTAGTGGGAGATACTTGATGGCATGTAGGTCATCACCGCGGGCCATGGGAATGTGGAGAAGAAAATCCTCGATCCACACCGCGGGGTCTGTTGTGCCATCGTATGACTCGATGTTGACGGGTTTAAACCCTTCTGGGAATTCATGTTCCATTACTTCATCAGGGAAGCAGAGGGGGGGTGCGGCGCCTCTGTGCCGGGCTATGTCGCGGCATATTCCGATTGGGTCTGGTCGGTAATGTCCGGCCTGGCCGGATTTATCAGCATTGTATCCGACATGACGATTGGTGTCATGAGCTGTGGCGCGCCCCCGTGATCCGTAGATCGATCTTGGTTGTCCTGCATTGTTTTCCAATATGTCTCGCAGGTCCTGCGTATTCCCCTGGGACGTGGTGAACCGGCGTGGGGGCACGGGCTGGTGTCCGGACTAATAGCCTGTTTTAGCCTGGCCACGAGGTGGCCGGTCAGCCTCATCTTGTGCTGGAAGTTCAGGCTCTTTAGCCTCTTCCTCTAGCGGTCTATGCTTTGGGTATCCCCTGCTCGGGAGCTCGAGTACGTATTCCTCGGCCACAAGGACTTCGGTCCATCTGTCTGCGAGCAGGTCTTGGTCAGCTTGGAGCTGCTGCTTCTTCTTCTTCAGGCTTCTTGCAGTGGCTATAAGCCTGCGCTTGAAGCGCTCCTACTCTATCGGATCCTCTGGTACGCCGAATTCGTCGTCACCGAGGCTCACCTCGTCTTCGGAGGGAGGCATATAGTTATCGTCCTCCAAGTATCCGTCTGTCGCATGTTCGTCTGGGCTAGCTAGCCCGTGTTCCTGTTCATCTTGCTAGAAGGTGGGTTGATCAGGATCGTATTCCTCTTCGGCACCATCTGGATTTTCTTCTCTAGTGACAGTCTTGTTGTGGCGAGGCTTGGAGCGGCGCTGATGACGCCCGTGTTTTGCTTTCTTCCCCGAGGGGTTATCTTCTGTTGCCTTATTGCCATTGTTTTCTTTGGGAGTATCCACCATGTATATGCCATATGAAGAGGTGGTAGTCCAGCGCCCTGTGGGTGGTGGTTCCTGTTCTTCTCCTGCATCGTCGTCTATACCGTCGATGTCTTCGGAGTCGAAGTTAAGCACGTCGGTCAAGTCGTCGACCGTGGCTATTAAGTGGGTGGTGGGTGGGAAACGAATTTCTTCGTCGCCAGCTTCCTACTCGAGCCGGACATAGTTCGGCCAGGAGTCTCCTGACAAGGAGAGAGACCTTAAAGAGTCTAGCACGACTCCGAAGGGTGAGTGCTGAAAGATATCCGCGGCACTGAACTCCATGACTGGAGCCCAGTTAGATTCAATGGGCACGGATGCACGCGGCCCGGAACACACGGCCAAAGGTGAGTCCGGGGGTCCGGAGACACAGATCCCTTTAGGAGGGGAGTCTATGTTCGGCTCCAACGCCGAGGAGTATGCGGCCTCAAGGTCGGGGTCCAAACACCCATCCTTGGAAGGCACGACCCGCTCTGGAGCGAAGTCCGGAACGGTAGCAGGTGCGATGTTCTGAATACCGTCCGACTGTCGATCAAGGTCGTGCACGTCGTGATTGTTCGGCGCTCCTGACACTGGCCCGAATCCGTCGAAGATCAAGTCTCCGCGGATGTCGGCGGTGTAGTTTAGGTTTCCAAAACTGACCTGATGGTCGGGGGCGTAGCTATCGATCTGCTCCAGATGGCCAAGCGAATTGGCCCGCGGTGCGAAGCGGCCGAACACGAAGATCTGTCCGGGGAGAAAAGTCTCGCCCAGGATAGCGTGGTTGAAGGATGGATGAGCCATCTAGCCTTGTAGCAACGACAAAGTGGAACTCTCAATGAAAGCACCAATGTCGGTGTCAAAACCGGCGGATCTCGGATAGGGGGTCCCGAACTGTGCGTCTAAGGCTAATGGTAACAGGAGGCTGGTGACACGATGTTTACCTAGGTTCGGGCCCTCTCGATGGAGGTAATACCCTACTTCCTACTTGATTGATTTTGATGATATGAGTATTACAAGAGTGATCTACCACGAGATCAGAGAGGATAAACCCTAGAGGCTAGCCTATGGTATGATTGTTGATGATGATCGTAAGTCCTACGGACTAAACCCTCTGGTTTATATAGACACCGGAGGGGGCTAGGGTTACACAGAGTCGGTTTACAGAGGAGGAGATCTACATCCGGATTGCCAAGCTTGCCTGCCACGCCAAGGAGAGTCCCATCCGGACACGGGACGAAGTCTTCTATCTTGTATCTTCATAGTCCAACAGTCCGGCCAAAGCACATAGTCCGGTTGTCCGGATACCCCCTTATCCAGGACTCCCTCAACGGGTAACAAGCAATGAAAGTAAATAAGATGCAGCAAGGTGGCCTAATCCTTTTTGTAGCAAATGACAAGCCTGGAGAATTTCTTATAATGAGAAAAGCGCTCCCGAGGACACATGGGAATTATCATCAAGCTAGTTTCATCACGCTCATATGATTCGCGTTCAGTACTTTGATAATTTGATATGTGGGTGGACCGGTGCTTGGGTACTACCCTTACTTGGACAAGCATCCCACTTATGATTAACCCCTATTGCAAGCATCCGCAACTACAAAAGATGTATTAAGGTAAACCTAACCATATCATGAAACATATGGATCCAAATCAGCCCCTTACGAAGCAACGCATAAACTAGGGTTTAAGCTTCTGTCACTCTAGCAACCCATCATCTACTTATTACTTCCCAATGCCTTCCTATAGGCCCAAATAATGGTGAAGTGTCATGTAGTCGACGTTCACATAACACCACTAGAGGAGAGACAACATACATCTCATCAAAATATCGAACGAATACCAAATTCACATGACTACTAATAGCTAGACTTCACCCATGTCCTAAGGAACAAACATAACTACTCACAAAGCATATTCTTGTTCATAATCAGAGGGGTATTAATATGCATTAAGGATCTGAACATATGATCTTCCACCAAGTAAACCAATTAGCATCAACTACAAGGAGTAATCAACACTACTAGCAACCCACAGGTACCAATTTGTGGTTTTGATACAAGATTGGATACAACAAATGAACTAGGGTTTGGAGAGGAGATGGTGCTGGTGAAGATGTTGATGGATATTGACCCCCTCCCGATGAGAGGACCGTTGGTGATGATGATGGTGATGATTTCCCCCTCCCGGACGGAAGTGTCCCTGGCAGAACAGCTCTGCCGGAGCCCTAGATTGGTTCCGCCAAGGTTTCGCCTCGTGGCGGCGCAGTTTCGTCCCGTGAGCTTTCTTATGATTTTTTCCAAGACAAAAGACCTCATATAGGAGAAGATGGGCATCGGAGGCCCACCAGGGGGCCCAGGAGACAGGGGCGCGCCCTGTGGGGGGCACCCCCACCCTCCTGGCCAGGGTGTGGGCCCCCTGAGGTACTTTCTTTTCCCAATAATTCTTATTAATTTCAAAAATGACTTTCATGGAGTTGCGGGACTTTTGGAGCTGTGCAGAATAGGTTTCTAATGTTTGCTCCTTTTCTAGCCAGAATCCCAGCTGCCGGCATTCCCCCTCTTCATGGTAAACCTTACAAAATAAGAGAGAATAGCCATAAGTATTGTGAAATAACATGTAATAACAGCCCATAATGCAATAAATATTGATATAAAAGCATGATGCAAAATGGATGTATCAACTCCCCCAAGCTTAGACCTCGCTTGTCCTCAAGCGGAAGCCGAAATCGAAAAATATGACCACGTGTTTAGAGACAGAGGTGTCGATAAAAAAATAAAATACGGGCATGAGGGCATCATGATCATTCTTATAATAGCAACATATATAGATTTTGTCATATGATTTCTTATGCTCAAGTAACAATCCATTCACAATGTCAAGTATGGAACATAAACTTCATTGGGAACTAACAAAGTATCATCTCAGTCATTGAAGCAATTGCAATTTGTCATAACATCAGAAAGAGTCAAGAATAGAGCTTTTCAGCAAGTCCACATACTCAACTATCATATAGTCCTCTACAATTGCTAACACTCACGCAATACTTATGGTTATGGAGTTTTAATCGGACACTGAGAAAGATAGGGGCTTATAATGTTGCCTCCCAATGTTTCACCTCAAGGGTAATGTCAACAATAATAGTTCATGCTAAGGAACATCCAACACGACGTTATTGCCAAAGGATAAAATGAAAAAGGGAAAGGTGGAGATCACCTTGACTCTTGCATTAAGTAAAAGGAATAAACTAAAAGATAGGCCCTTCGCAGTGGGAAGCAGAGGTTGTCATGAGCTTTTTGGGTTGGATACAGAAAATCTTAATGCGAAAGAACGTCACTTTATATTGCCACTTGTGTATGGACCTTTATTATGCAGTCCGTCGCTTTTATTGCTTCCATAACAAGATTGTATAAAGTTTATTTTCTCTGCACTAATAAGTCATGCATATTTAGAGAGCAATTTTTATTGCTTTCACCGATGACAACTTACTTGAAGGATCTTACTCAATCCATAGGTAGATATTGTGGACTCTCATGGCAAAACTGGGTTTAAGGATATTTGGAAGCACAAGTAGATAGGTGCAAGGAATTTTTGGCTAGCATGAGGGGGAAAGGCAAGCTCAACATGTTTGGATGATCCATGACAATATACGTTAACTGAGATGTGAGAAAACATAAACCATCACGTTGTCTTCCTTGTCCAACATCAACTCTTTAGCATGTCATACTTTAATGAGTGCTCACAATCATAAAAGATGTCCAAGATAGTATATTTATATGTGAAAACCTCTCTCTCCTTATTACTTCCGATTAATTGCAACGATGACCAAAACTATGTTTATCAACTCTCAACAACTTTTAAGCCTCATACTTTCTATGTATGAAGCCATCACTATCCATAAGATCAATATGAACTCTTTTATACTTTTTATTCTTTCTATTTTTCTCAAGATCAAAGCAAGATAGCAAAGCCCTTGACTCAACACTAATCTTTATTATAGATAACTCATGGACTCGATTACATAGAGAGATCACAAAGCAAAACTCAAAACTAATTAATACCAAAGCTTCAATCTACTAGATCAAGATACTACTAAAAGGATCAAACTAAGTAAAGATAGGAGTGTGATGGTGATACGATACCGGGGCACCTCCCCCAAGCTTGGCAGTTGCCAAGGGGAGTGCCCATACCCATGTGATTATGTCTTCGGAGGTGGTGAGGTAGGAGTTGTCGATTATGTAGGCTTGTCGTCCATCTTCCAAGGCATTGGTTCACCATCATAGAAGGATGATCGAGTCTCTAGGATCCTTAAATCTGCAGCCAAACTCTTCCTTTTGAATCTATATTCATACTCACAGTTTTGGTTTTGCAGGTCATAGATCTGAGCTTGGAGGTGCTCGATTTTCTCTTGAAGCTTGAAGATGGTCTCTCCAATGATCTTGGCATCCAGCTTATGGCTACTGGTTAACTCCGTGATCATCATCTGGTTGGCGCTGAGTCCACGCTCCACCATCCCTTGACACTTGAAAACTTGCTGCTCCATGGCCACGAGCTTTGTCTCCACGCTTCCGGTACGCCTTGGTCCCTCTGCATCGCGGATGTGCAGCACCCCTCATGCATCTCAATGGTTTGAGGGTGTTGCAGCACCTCCGCGAGATAGGGGTTGATAACCCTCTCGAAAAAATTGTCCTTGGGAGCGCTTGGAGACGTCATGATGCTCTAGATCTGATAGAAAAATAGCTCGAAACAAAGATAGAAGATTTTTGTGTGATACGGTGGTCAAAACTTTTGGGAGATTATATAATGAATTTTTACCGACCAAAATACGTAACATGCAAAAAAACGGAGTCCGGGGGCACACGAGGTGTCCACGAGACAGGGGGGCGCGCCCTCCACCCTTGTGGATGCCTCGTGTCCCTCTCGGACTACTTCTTTCTTCCTAAAATTCTTAAATATTCCAAAATGGAGAAAAATTGCCATTAGAACTGTTTTGGAGTCAGTTTACTTACCGTACCACATACTTATTTCTTTTCGGAGTCTGGAACATTCTGGAAAGTCTCTCTTATGTATTCCTCAGGGCTTACGGTTTCAATAATATTAGTTTCAACATTAATAGGGTTACCTGAGATATAATGTTTGATTCTTTGACCGTTCACCACCCTCAGACTTGTGCCTTTGAAGTTGTTGATTTTTATGGCACCAGAACGATAGACCTCCTCGATAATGTAAGGACCTTCCCACTTAGATAGAAGTTTTCCTGCAAAAAATCTTAAACGAGAGTTGAATAGCAACACATAATCACCTACGTTAAATTCTCGCTTTTGTATCCTTTTGTCATGCCATCTATTAACTTTTTCTTTAAACAGTTTAGCATTCTCATATGCTTGGGTTCTCCATTCATCAAGTGCGCTAATGTCAAATAACCTCTTCTCACCGGCAAGTTTGAAATCATAGTTGATCTCTTTAATGGCCCAATATGCCTTATGTTCAAGTTCAAGAGGTAAGTGACATGCTTTTCCATAAACCATCTTATACGAAGACATACCCATAGGATTTTTATAAGCTGTTCTATAGGCCCATAGTGCATCATCAAGTTTCTTGGACCAATTCTTTCTAGATATATTAACAATCTTTTGCAAAATTAATTTGAGCTATCTATTGCTCAACTCTACTTGACCACTAGACTGTGGGTGATAAGGAGATGCAATTCTATGATTAACATCATACTTAGCAAGCATTTTACGGAAAGCACCATGAATAAAATGTGAACCACCATCAGTCATAAGATATTTAGGGACCCCAAACCTAGGAAAAATAACTTCTTTAAGCATCTTAATAGAGGTGTTATGATCAGTACTACTAGTTGGAATAGCTTCTACCCACTTAGTAACGTAATCAACAGCAACTAAAATATGTGTATATCCATTAGAGGCAAGAAAAGGTCCCATATAATCAAAGCCCCAAACATCAAATGGTTCAATAACAAGAGAGTAATTCATAGGCATTTCTTGACGTCTACTAATATTACCAATTGTTTGACATTCATCACAAGACAAAACAAACTTATGGGCATCTTTGAAGAGAGTAGACCAATAAAAACCAAATTGCAATACCTTCTGTGCAGTTCTGTCTCTAGCGTGGTGTCCTCCATATGATTCGGAGTGACACTTGCATAGGATCTGTTCCTGTTCATGCTCAGGTACACAACGTCTAATAACACCATCTACTCCTTCTTTATAAAGGTGTGGGTCATCCCAGAAGTAATGTCTTAAATCATAGAAGAACTTTTTCTTTTTTTGTATGTGAAACTAGGTGGTATAAATTTAGCAACAATGTAATTAGCATAATCAGCATACCAAGGAGCAGCATGAGAAGCATTAATGACCGCTAATTGTTCATTAGGAAAGCTATCATTAATAGGTAGTGGGTCATCAAGAACATTCTCTAGTCTAGACAAGTTATCCGCAACAGGGTTCTCAGCTCCCTTTCTATCAATAATATGCAAATCAAATTCTTGAAGCAAGAGAACCCATCTAATAAGTCTAGGTTTAGCATCTTTCTTTTCCATAAGATATTTAATAGCAGCATGATCAGTGTGAATAGTAACATTAGAATCAACAATGTAAGGTCTGAACTTATCACATGCAAATACGACTGCTAAAAATTCTTTTTCGGTAGTAGCATAATTTCTTTGAGCAGCATCAAGAGTCTTACTAGCATATTGAATAACATTTAATTTCTTATCAACTCTTTGCCCTAGAACAGCACCTACAGCATAATCACTAGCATCACACATAATTTCAAAGGGTAAGTTCCAATCAGGTGGCTGAACAATAGGTGCAGTGATCAAGGCTTTCTTAAGTACTTCAAATGCTTCTACACAATCTCATCAAAGACAAAAGGAATATCTTTTGGCAATAAATTAGTCAGAGGCCTAGATATTTTAGAAAATTCCTTAATGAACCTCCTATAAAAACCGGCATGACCAAGGAAACTTCTTATACCTTTAATGTCCTTGGGACATGCCATCTTTTCAATAGCATCAACTTTAGCTTTATCAACTTCAATACCTCTTTTAGAAATTTTATGCCCCAAGACAATGCCTTCATTAACCATAAAGTGACACTTTTCCCAATTTAGGACGAGACTAGTGTATTCACATCTCTGCAAAACTTGATCAAGGTTGCTCAAGCAATCATCAAAAGAGGATCCATAGACGGAAAAGTCATCCATGAATACCTCACAAATCTTTTCACAAAAGTCAGAGAATATAGCCATCATGCATCTTTGAAAGGTAGCAGGTGCATTACATAAACCAAAAGGCATACGTCTATAAGCAAAAGTACCGAAAGGGCAAGTAAAAGCAGTTTTTGGTTGATCCTTCGCTGACACAGGTATTTGAGAGAACCCAGAATAACCATCCAGAAAGCAGAAATGTGTGTGTTTAGATAGTCTTTCTAGCATTCGATCAATAAAAGGTAAAGGGTAATGATCTTTCTTAGTAGCTTTGTTTAATTTACAAAAATCAATTACCATCCTATAACCTGTAATAATTCTTTGTGGAATCAATTCATCTTTATCATTTGGAACAACAGTAATACCTCCCTTTTTAGGGACACAATGGACAGGGCTTACCCATTCACTATCAGCAACGGGATAAATTATACCTGCCTCAAGGAGCTTTAGTATCTCCTTTCTTACCACTTCTTTCATCTTAGGGTCCAATCGTCGTTAAGGATCTCTAACTAGTTTGGCATCGTCCTCCAAACTAATTTTGTGTTGACATAACGTGGGACTAATGCCCTTGAGATCATCCAGAGTATATCCAATAGTAGCACGGTGTTTCTTCAGAGTTTTCAATAATCTTTCCTCTTCCTGCTCTGAAAGGTTAGCACTAATAATAATAGGATATATTTTCTTTTCATCAAGATAAGCATATTTAAGATTATCAGGTAATGGTTTTAGCTCAAACACGGGATCACCCTTGGGTGGAGGAGGATCCCCTAAGATTTCAACAAGTAAGTTGTGTTTCAGAATAGGTTCCTGTTGAAGGAACACTTCATCTATTTCCCTTCTTTCCTTCATAAACCTATCATTTTCATGGTCTAGCAAATATTGTTCTAGCGGATCAGTAGGAGGCATGACAATAGAAGCAAGACCAATTATTTCATCTTTGCTAGGTGATTCTCTATCACGAGGTTGTCTTCAAAATTTAGCAAAATTAAACTCATGAGTCATGTCATCCAAGCCGATTGTGACAACATCCTTTTCACAATCAATCCTAGCATTAACAGTATTCAAGAAGGGTCTACCAAATATGATGGGACAAAAGTCATCTTGTGGGGAACCAAGAACAAGAAAATTAGCAGGGTATTTGACCTTCCCACACAAGACTTCAACATCTGTAACAATCCCAAAAGGCCTAATAGTATCTCTATTGGCAAGCTTAATTATAACATCAATATCTTCTAACTCAACAGGTGCAATATCATGCATAATCTCTTGGTATAAGGAAATAGGTATTGCACTAGCACTAGCACCCATATCACATAGGCCATGATAACAATGATCTCCTATTTCAACATAAATAACAGGCATGCCTACAACGGGTCTATGTATTTTAGCATCTGGTTTAACAATATTAGCAGTTTCACCACAGAAGTAAATAACATGCCCATCTAAATTATCATCCAAGAGATCTTTAACCATAGCAATACTAGGTTCAACTTTAGTTTGCTCAGGAGGTGTATAAGTTCTAGTATTACTCTTACGAACAACAGTTGAAGCTTTAGCATGATTCTTAATCCTAACAGGAAAAGGTGGTTTCTCAACATAAGTAGTAGGAACAATAGGATCATTATAAGTGATAGTATTTTCTTCAACTGTAATAGGTGCAACTACTTTTACTTCAATGGGTGGATTATATTTTAACCAATTCTCCTTAGGGATATCAACGTGAGCAGCAAAATATTAACAAAAAGAAGCTACTATCTCAGAGTCAAGTACATATTTAGCGCTAAATCCTCAAAAAGCATCGGTATCCATAAAAGATTTAACACAATCAAACTTAGGTTTTATACCTGACTCCTTACCATCGTCAGAACCCCAATCTTCAGAGTTGCGTTTAATTCTGTCCAATAAGTACCACTTAAATTCAGTAGTATTCAGCATATAAGAACCAGCACAGGAAGTATCGAGCATGGTGCGATCATTGAGAGAAAGCTGAGCATAAAAATTTTGAATAATCATTTCTCTTGAGAGCTCATGATTGGGGCATGAATATAACATTGAATTAAGCCTCCCCCAAGCTTGAGCGATGCTTTCTCCTTCACGAAGCTAGATATTATATATGTAATTACGATCACGGTGAACAAGATGCATAGGGTAGAACTTCTGGTAAAATTCCAACTTCAATCATTTATAGTTCCAGGATTCCGTATCATCACATAGCCTATGCCATGTCAATGCATCTCCCTTCAAAGATAAAGGGAAGACCTTTCTCTTAACAACATCATCGGGAATACCTGGAAGCTTAAATAATCCACAAACTTCATCCACAAAGATAAGGTGTAAACCGGGATGCAATGTTCCATCTCCTGCAAAAGGATTAGCTAGCAGTTTCTCTATCATACCCGAAGGAATTTCAATGTAAAAAAATTCAGTCAGTTCAGTAGGTTGAGGAGAAACTCTTTGCTCTACTGGTCAGGGCGAAGATGCCCCAAACAAGCCCCTCAAAGGATTAGTTTCCATAGTAACAAGTGACAGAAAATTTCAGCACACTATATAAATGTTTCCTTACCAAGTTCCACTCACCAAAGGCGCTTCACTCGCCGGCAACGGCGCCGGAAAAGAGTCTTGATGACCCACAAGCATAGGGGATCTATCGTAGTCCTTTCGATAAGTAAGAGTGTCGAACCCAACGAGGAGCAGAAGGAAATGACAAGCGGTTTTCAGTAAGGTATTCTCTGCAAGCACTGAAATTGTAGGTAATAGATAGTTTTGTAATAAGATAAATTGTAACGGGTAACAAGCAATGAAAGTAAATAAGGTGCAACAAGGTGGCCAAATCCTTTTTGTAGCAAAGGACAAGCCTGGACAATTTCTTATAATGAGAAAAGCGCTCCCGAGGACACATGGGAATTATCATCAAGCTAGTTTCATCACGCTCGTATGATTCACGTTCGGTACTTTAATAATTTGATATGTGGGTGGACCGGTGCTTGGGTACTGCCCTTACTTGGGCAAGCATCCCACTTATGGTTGACCCCTATTGCAAGCATCCGCAACTACAAAAGAAGTATTAAGGTAAACCTAACCATAGCATGAAACATATGGATCCAAATCAGCCCCTTACGAAGCAACGCATAAACTAGGGTTTAAGCTTCTGTCACTCTAGCAACCCATCATCTACTTATTACTTCCCAATGCCTTCCTTTAGGCCCAAATAATGATGAAGTGTCATGTAGTCGACGTTCACATAACACCACTAGAGGAGAGACAACATACATCTCATCAAAATGTCGAACGAATACCAAATTCACATGAGTACTAATAGCAAGACTTCACCCATGTCCTCAGGAACAAATGTATCTACTCTCAAAGCATATTCATGTTCATAATCAGAGGGGTATTAATATGCATTAAGTATCTGAAAATATGATCGTCCACCAAGTAAACCAATTACCATCAACTACAAGGAGTAATCAACACTACTAGCAACCCACAGGTACCAATTTGTAGTTTTGGTACAAGATTGGATACAAGAGATGAACTAGGGTTTGGAGAGGACATGGTGCTGGTGAAGATTTTGATGGAGATTAACCCCCTCCCGATGAGAGGATCGTTGGTTATGATGATGGTGATGATTTCCCCCTCCCGGAGGGAAGTGTCCCCGACAGAACAGCTCTGCCGGAGCCCTAGATTGGTTCCGCCAAGGTTCCGCCTCGTGGCGGCGGAGTTTCGTCCCGTGAGCTTTCTTATGATTTTTTCCAGGACAAAAGACCTCATATAGGAGAAGATGGGCACCGGAGGGCCACCAGAGGGCCCAGGAGACAGGGGGCGCCCTGTGGGGGGGGGCGCCCCCCACCCTCCTGGCCAGGGTGTGGGCCCCCTGAGGTACTTTCTTTGCCCAATAATTCTTATTAATTTCAAAAATGACTTTCGTGGAGTTGTGGGACTTTTGGAGGTGTGCAGAATAGGTTTCTAATGTTTGCTCCTTTTCCAGCTAGAATCCCAGCTGCCGGCATTCCCCCTCTTCATGGTAAACCTTGCAAAATAAGAGAGAATAGCCATAAGTATTGTGACATAACGTGTAATAACAGCCCATAATGCAATAAATATTTATATAAAAGCATGATGCAAAATGGACGTATCAATAAGCTTGCTAAGCATCTTGCCAGCATTATGGGTACCCAGGATATTGTTTCTTGAGCTCTTCTGAAGTGGTTTCAGTTCTGGACTTGTTTTGCTGTGGCGTTTATATGCTGCTTTGTTCCCTATATTTGCAGTGGCGAACTTTGATGCCCAATGGATGTAATATGTGTAATAGTCGTGATAGCCTAGCGTAAGTTGCTTGCTTATTTATTTCTTTATTATCTTGTTTATTTCTTTGCTTGTAGTCAGTGCAGTTCTTTTTCTGCGGTTTGCTAGTGGCCGCAATAACCTATTTTTAAAAACTAGGCCACAATAACCATGGGCTAACTACGGGTCGTAGAAACAATGGGCCTTCTACGGGTCGTAGAAACAATGGGACTTATACGGGTCGTAGACACAATGGGCCTTCTACGGGCCGTATCATCCATGGGCCTTCTACGGGCCGTATGATCGGTTGTCCAAACATGGGCCAATAACAGACCACATTATGGCTGTAAACGGGATATAGAGTTGGAATCGTCCGTTAATGGGCCGACCATAATGGGCCGTCATTAATCAGTTGTATTTGATGACGCTATGAAAAAGGCCCAACGTATTAACGGGCCACAAATGGGCCGACTGTAACCTCGGGCTGAATTTGGCCCACAAGCAGAAAATGACAGTAACAAGCCATAAGTAAACGAATGCTGGAAATAAGCCCAAGAATAAATGGGCCCTGAGGCCGAAAGATAACATGGGATGGAAATGGCCCAACGGAATAACGGGCCGTTAATGGGTATAAAGTGATACACTGTTCATTATGGGCCAGTTTCACCACGGGCCGTTAATGGGTATAAAGTGATACAATGTTCATTACGGGCCAGTTTCACCACAGGCCATTAATGGGTGTAAAGTGATACACTGTTCATTACAGGCCAGTTTCACCACAGGCCTTTAATGGGTATAAAGTGATACATTGTTCATTACGGGCCAGTTTCACCACGGGTCGTTAATGGGCCAAGAGTTACAAAGGGCCTCATATGGGCCGAAAGACATCATGGGCCATACATGGGCTAGAAGTTAAAACGGGCTGGAATCATATTGGACGGCCCAGATGACGCTACTGGGCCTAATTCGGATAGGTCGTAACGGGCCCTGGGTTAGCGGGCTGTAAATGGGCTATATGCGAACAAGCCATTAACAGGCTTTCCATGGGCCGGCCCGCCACCTTTTGACAAAGTCAAACGGGCCGGCCTTTTCATATGAATGGGCCTCTATTGGGCCGTGCCACATGTCGACGTATCATAGGCGCCTTCCGTCCAATGAGTGGATGACATCTGTCCCAACAATGAGCGAACACATGTTTCCTCCAGCCAACGATGATTTTACACGTGGAAAATCCCCATTGGTCGGGGCTGTTAACAGGTTATCGGATCCAAAACCAGACCCAATAGCTTAACGGTGTTCCATTACGGTGGATGCCACGTGTTGGTCACCCTTGATGAAAGCACTTCTGTGATGCTCGATTTATCATCATGGAAGTGGATACTTCCGTGATGATAATTTTGGTAATGTCATGGAACACTTCTACGACAACAGAGGTATGACTATCTTGATTTTGTCATAAAATCGTCATGGATGTACATACATGACAGAAAACGTGACCTACTGTGGCAAACACGTATCACCACAGAAGTGTATTTTTTTTGTAGTGCTCGTGGCCCAGCAGGCGGCCTGGGCATGAAGGCCGGCAGGTTGATGTAATCGTTGACCCGGTGGAGATTCTAGACGTAGAAGTAGAACTTCTGCCAGAGTTTGGCCGACTCGTGCAGGGCAATGGCCGGGAAGCAGGTGCCACCTCCTAAGCGCCTCACGGCGACGCAGGCTTCGCACTAAGCTGGCTCCTCCTTCGCCGATGTGCCCAGCTTGAGGTAGAAGAATCTACCCCACAGCTCCAACATGGGAAAGACGCCGAGATAGCCCTCCCAGAACGTGACAAAGGCGGCCATCAGCACAACCGTGTTGGGGGTGAGGTGGTGCGGCTGCAGGCGGTAAAAGTCGAGGAAGGCATGGAAGAAGCCGATCGCCGGAAGCCCGAACCCACGGAGGAAATGCGTGTGGAAGACAACCAACTCACTGGGCTACTGGTTCAGCGAGATCTCCCTCTCGGCAGGGAGACGCACGCCCACGTTGTCAGCATGGGGAGGCCTCCACGTTGAGCGGAGGAAGTCTATGTGGACTTCGTGCATGTTGGAGCCCAACCAGTAGCTCTTTGCCATGGCTTGGGGACGGCTCAAAGAAGCTCGGAGACGAAGGCGACGAGCGGCACTGCGGAGGCGCAAGCCAGCAGAGGTGGAGCGGCAGCCGCGGCGGAGTAGTAGCTGCGGCGAAGCAGCAACAACAGAGGACCAGCGGTCACGGCAGAGCGGCAGCAGCAATGGAGCAGAGCAGCGGCAACGGCGGCGAGAGGAAGAAGAGGGAGTAGGAGGGGGGCGTGTGCGTTTTGCCGCCCCTCCTCCTCCTCCCCCTATTTATAGCCGACGAGGCGAAGCCGAGGCGACGTGGGGGCGTGGGATTAACTACGCCCCACTCCCCGCGCGCCCCCGCGTATTCCGCGCGGTAAAGGTGCATTAACTGCGCCACAGAAGGGCAATCGTCTCTGTCGGCAGCGGCGGATCCGCGCGCGTGCCTAGGCCCTGTAGTGGTGGGCCCTAGCCTATGGCGACATCTCGTCACGTGCGTGGGCTGGCAGGCCGGCCTGGCCTGCTGGCGCCGAGTGGCGGGAGGCGCCTCCCCAGCTCCTGCCTCGTCGATTCGAATTCCATCATGCGGCCGCAGCCTCGGCCGGCTCCTGGCATCTGGCTCCTCTCAGCCGGACGGAGCAGAAGGTGGAACATCCCTCGAAGGAGAAGCTAGTCGTAGAACCTCACCAGCTTCAGGGACTATAGTCGGGGGATAGACCCCGGGTAGCTTCACCCACATTTAGCAACATTTCAAGACATCGGGGCAAGCCAAGCCCCTCAGGCCGACTGGTCTCACAGCCGGCTTCCAGAGTCGGCTGGTGGCACGTAGCCAGCCTCCAAAAGACGGCGTGCTCCCAAAAGGCGGCGCGGGTACAGGCCGGCCTCTGGCAGGCGGCCCGCCCCTTCCTCGGAGTCTGAGCCGACCAAGCGACAAGCTGGGGCATGGCAACAGTGCCCCATGCTCCCCCCAAATCCCGGCATGCGTGGCTACAGTAAAGAGCCGCCAGGCGGCTGCCGACCTGGCCGACACAGCACTGTAGCCATGTAGCGCCCGACACAGCCTCCGTCAGCACGAGCAGTGCTACAGTGAAGAGCTGTCGACGGGGCCTGTAGGCGGCGGGCCCTACTTGTCGGCCGGATCCTCGGCAGTCGGCAGGGCCCCAGCGGCCGGCGGAGAACCCGACCACCATAGACACTAACGGCGGCGACCTACCACCCGGCCATATTACCATTCTACCCATGGGGGGTTGGCCTATAAAACACCCCAGGCCTCACCCATGCAAAGTGTTCCAACCTCATTCCACCACACCCACAGCTAGGGAGAAGAAAGAGCTAGCCTTACCCTTCTTCCTCCTCTGGCCAAACAGCTCTAGGAGCTCTAGGAGACCCCGCAGAGCAGGAGTAGGGGTTTGATCTCTGCGGAGAGCCCTGAACCTGGGTACATCTTGTGTCCGTCCAAGCTTGTGCTCACTCCCGCTTCCAGCACCCGACGACGTACTTCTGGCCCCATCCATGATAAGCCACCCCCTGGCATCTGACGTGGGATTACTATGACACCCCTTCCCGAGCACCGCCCCCCTCCCCTCCCCCGTCTCTGTGCCCTCCCCCTCCCTCCTCTTTGACCCAAGTTGTGGCAATGCCGAAATCATGGTGCTCCGCGCGGGCAGGTAGAATAGTTGTAAGCTCCTCCTCCAGCAGTTCTTGGTGCTGCCGCAAACACTCTCCAGGCTCATTAGCATCCATGGTGTCCGACTCCTCCGCCACGGAGGAGATCGTCATCTCCTCCGGTGACGAGGAGGAGTCGGCGCCGCCGCAGCAGCCGCAGGAGCCACCACAGCAACCGCCCCGACTCCTCAAGGAGGCCGCTCTAACCGACAAAGATTTTGTCCATCAGATCGAATTAATGACGGAGCAGTCGCTCCGTGACATGGGGTCGTCGCCGCCATCGCCGGCATGCGTGAAGGAGGAGCCGGCCTCCCCACTGCGCCACAGTGTCAAGACCGAGCAGGCATCCACACTCCCGCCGGTGAAGGAGGAGTCGACCTTGCCCCGGCACAACCGCGGTCTCCAGATCTAACGCCGCGTCAAGGAGGAGCCGACCTCGCCCCCACACCACTGTGGCATCTAGATCGGACGCCGCATCAAGGAGGAGCATATGTCCTTGGCGCGCAATCGCTACGGCTGCATCGACACGCCATTGTCGCCGCCGCGCCGCCACTGCTCACCGTCGAGGAGCTGCCACCCACAATCTAGAAGGCTTGGGGCCGCCTCCTCCACTACCTCGGCGGTCCCTCGGGCTCGAGGGTAGCCATCTCTAAGGCAGAGCGCACGGCTCGGCAGTAGGAGCGGTACGACGGCGCAATGCCAGTCACTGCTCCGCATTCGCCAAGAGCGATGTGGCGCCAGATTGGTCCGCAACGACCAGAACTCGCCGCCGCGTGGGTGCTCGACTGCTCTGTGACCACTGCGGAGACAGCCGCCGCCGCCTTGACGATGAGCTCGCCAAGATCAGCATGGAGGGATCGCTTAGCGACTGCTCCGCCAAAGCCAGTCGCGGTAAGGCCACGACCAGAGCTTCGAAGGCCACATCGGCAGTGGCCTCGGCGACACTCCGCATGGCGCAGCAGGAGGTAGAGAGGCTCCTCAACGAGCGGCAGGCAGCCGCTGGAGAAGGCTGTCGCGGCCCTCCGGCGCCCTACAGCCGCTGGAGGGACGACTATGATGATGATGGCGCCGACGGAGATGACGGTGCAACAGGGCAGGACCACCACACATACGAGGTGGTCGTCAGGTATAGGGTTTAGGTTTTTTTTCTAGTTTTTAGTTAAACAATCAAAATATCGACTTTTTTGTAAAATTATATCCGAACTTGAATGAAATCCATTTGATTTGATCAAATTTTATCGGCTTGGTTCGAATAATTGGCCGGATGTATGCAGCTACGGGTGGATGGCTGCCTCCCGCATCCGTGTTCGCGGACTGGTTTCCCCTATCAACGGACGGATGGGGGAGGATTTGCGGGTCGACGTTGAAAGTGCCGTAAAATCGAATGAAAATGGACAAAACTGGCCCTTATCTGAAACTTCAACAGAAAATGGCCCCAATCTAAAAAAATCACGAAATGGCCCCTTTTGCATGACGCTCGGGGTTAGGACGCCACGCTAGATAGCATGACGCCCCAGGCTAGGGCGTCATGCTATTTGGGATGGTGCCCTAGGCCGGGGCGTCATGCTCTCTAGCATGGCGCTCTAGCCCCGGGCGTCATGTCAAAAAGGATCATTTCATGAAATATTTTCAGATTGGGGTCATTTTATGTTGAAGTTTCACATAAGGGCCAGATTTGTTCATTTTACTAAAATCGGCGGCGAAGGAAATTTCTGCTCGTCGTTGATGGCCGGCCCGATCGAAGCCTATGTGATAAAGCGTAGGCACGAGTTTGAGCTGGCGTGGAAGAAAAGACCGGATGGACGACGCAAATTTGCCCTGTTTGATTGATCGATCCATACCCATGTCATGGTGCCCGAGCGTCCAATAATTAATGCCGAGGCGTCACCACGTCAGTCACTGGTCAGTCAGCTGGTCAGTCAGTCCGAAACTATTCAGACGAACGTGAAGAAGGCCTGGCGCGTCCTTTCACCACGTACTACAAGCGGCACGTGGTAAAACCTCCCGAGATGTGCAGTAAAATATCCACTGATCCATCTATATATACCAGTACTTGCCCGTGACGTGACGCACCTACCGTGCTCAGCAGTTAAATTCCTCGTAGTGCCACTGGAGGCAACACGTCGATCCGTTTTATTGTAGCGGTGACAATGATAGAACAGTACCGTATGCATGCATGCCACCGCTAGAGACCTACTGTATTTACTGCGTAGCCCTGTAGTGCTGGAGCAGGGGCACTATGCATGCATGCAGCTAGCAACGGATGCGAGTTTGCTACCGAAGTCGCATATGAGAACGGAAACGCGTAGTACGCATGGTGCATTGGTATAGATAAACTATACCTCGCCGCAGCAGAACAGAGAAGTAGAGAGGTGGGTGCGTGCGAGTTGCACGACCGACGTGTAATGTAATACTCCGCAGTACTATGTATCTTACTAACTAATTACCGATTAATCTGGTGTTGAAATATATTGCCACCGTTTTTTGTTAGTTTGCGCTTTTGGAGTAACTAAATGACTAGTGCATGAATTCATTATGATATCAGATCTATAAAGGACTAAAATAGTCTAGACATGAGGGGGACTGTCCAAATTTATTGCCGGCTCTTTCTATCAGCTTGAACTTTTTAAGCAATTCGCTGGAGTATGAACTCAATATGGTATCTGAGCAGGTCTCAAGTTTAAAACTATGCCAATACAATATTAGAAAATTCTGCCCTACATCGATCCACGACTAATGACATTTTACTCAAGACGTGAGTGGGGGATTTGTGTGTGTATTGGGGAGGGGGAGGCGGGGGGGGGGGGGGGGGAGTGGTCACTAGTTCGGACTTTTGAAGTAATTGACTAGTGCATGAGATCAATATGGTATCGAAATCATGAGGTCTCGAGTTCAAGCCGGGTATTAACCATCTTTCTTTATCAGTTCAAACTTTTGGATGAATTAGCTGGCTCAGCCGGCTTCAGAAGGGCATCTCCAACTCGACCCGCAAATTCACTCTTGCATCCGTTCGCAGACAAGGGGACTAGTCTGCGGACACAAATGCGGGAGGTGGCCATCCAATGCTATCTTGTATATGTCGCCAGTAAAGGGTAATTTGAAATTCAATTTTAGTCTGATCCACATAATGCGCCAGATAGCACCAGCGCCGGATTACATGCCGGATCACGACCAAAAAGAGGCAAGTATGCTTAGTTTTTACATGTTCGAATCCAAACGAACATCAGTTCGGCGGCCCATGCATTTTTCTGCCCAGCCGGATCGGCAATCCCAGCCATCTGCTCCTCGACCAAGTTGCCGTCGCCGCCACATAGGCAACCTATGCCTCTGGCAAATCCTCATTGTCCGCCGCTATCAACTCATCTTTCTACAGCTGCAACATCTGATAGTGGATGGATTGCATGATCATTCCTGCGTTGGTATCCAAAGAGGCCACATTCAAGGACAACACCTTGGCGTCCTCTATATTGACGGCACTCTTCATCTTCTTTTCCTCGAGCGCGGCATTCCTCTCTTCGATCATTGTCCTCCTCTCTTCGATCATTGTCCTCCTCTCTTCGAACTTGAGCTTCTTGTCTGTTGCCTCCATCAACAATTTGAATCTATCCGCTTTTTTCTCCTTCTTGAGGTCCGAGCGCTTCACGCATGCCTCCTCCTTCTTCGCCAAGATGTCCTCAAACCTCTCCGCCAGCTTGGCCACCACACCTTCTCGCTTTGCCCTCTCCTTCTCCCACTTCTTCCCCTGTAAAAATCTTGTAACCTTCTTCAACGGTTCTTGGGTTGAGTTGGTAGGGTCATCGGTTCTTCCTTGGTGACTTGGACAGCGGTCTTGGCTATGAAAAGGTTCCACTTCAGTTGCTCATTCAATTTCAAGCAACAATGCATGACGGTGAAGTTTTTCATCTCCAACTTCTTGTACACCAAACATGCACGAGAATGCTACAAAGGGAAACAATGCCAACAATGCATATCCGGCTAGTGAGCAACAAAAGTAAGCATATCCTGCTAGTGAGCAACAAAAATAATCCAGCTAGTGAGCAACAAAACTAAGCACGTCCGGCTAGTGAGCGACAAAACTAAGCATGTCCGGCTAGTGATCAACATAATTGCTTGGTGATTTGTGCACCGCTAGGCCGTGCGATGAGACGCTTCAAGTGCCCTCAATACTTTGACACGGCCTCTTGGATGTACCATCAATGGTTGAGGAACTCTGATTCACGGTTGCGGATGACCGCATCGAAGTAGGGGCGAAATGCTTGTGTTCGTGGAACCAAGTGTGAATGTTGTTCCTAAATGTTGTGGCCTTTTTCTCCGTGCCATGATCAGATCGAGGCTAGCGGCCAACCATGCATCGCACAATAGCTCATCCTCCCGCCTGTTGAAACTTTCTCCTCTAGCCTTCTTCTTCGGACCGTCGGCTGTATCATCTGAATCATCGTCCTTGCCCTCTTCGTCCTACCACTGTTGTTGATCCGGTGGCCCAATGTTGTTGTTGTTGTGTGCCCATGCCGGCCTGGGTGTAGGATTGATGCGTGCCTGTCTGGGTGTAGGATTGTTGTTGCGGGTAGTTGCCTGACTGGGTGGGATCCGAGTCTTCCTCCTGCCCGTCATCATAGCCACGTCCTCCCCTTTCGCCTCCGCCGTGGATGATGTTGAGCATCTCCCTGTCCGGATTGTCGTACGTCGGCTCCCCCGCTCTAGGCATTGTAGTGAACATCATGCAGGCATCCATCTGCTCCCTGCCCGCCGTCCGCACCTGGATGAGATGCGACAAAGAATACTCGCAGAAGAGCATCGCCGCTTTTACATCTACGATGAAAAGGTGCCTTCCTGGTGGTGGTTCCGAGCTGCTTAGTGGCGTAGAAGTACGGAGGCTTGAAATGCTCCGGCCATGGCGCCGTCGGTACTGTGGGTGCGCCCGTCTGGGCACCGTGGCCTCCACCACGACGTCCGCCATGACCACCACGCCACCGGCGGCCATCCGCTTCTTGAGCTTCTCCTCCTTTGCGGTCTTCACTTTGACGCGGCGAGTTTGCCACGTAGCCGAGCTGATCTTTCGGTTGATCGCTCGGATCCTCCCACACCTTTGGCACCTCCATCTCCAACAAGTTCTCCTCCGGTTTCATGTGTCGGCGACGGAAGGAATAAGAGGGTGGGAGAAAAGGGCGGGAAATTGGTGAAGAGTAGCGGGGGATGGAAGAAGGGAGTGGGGGATTTTGTCGCGAAACAGTGCGGGTTGCTACCAAAGCGCGGGCTCCGCGTTCCTTTTGGGTGGGTCAGGGAGGTCAGAGTCCATCGTTTCTCATGTCTATACTACCGCAAAATTCCTCACGTTTGGTTTCGGTTTGTGAGAAAATCATGGTTCAAACTGTGCCGTAGACCGATACAAAACCGTGTTGGATGATTTTCAAAGTCTGGACTGCTAAATTCGAATAGATGCAGCCGGTTTGAGGGTCGCCGTTGGAGATCGCAGACGTCTAAGCAAGGACACTCACTGCACACCTTGAAGGCCACCTTTAATTTGCCACCGGTCCGGCCGGCATATGCTTAAGCTCCATCGATCCTCACTCAAAGGACCACCACCTCCTCCTCCTCTTCCTCCCCTCCCTTTTGGATGCATGCACACCTACCTGCACCCCCTCTCTCTCTCATCCATGCCTTTGATGAGCAGCTCCTCAGATCAGAGGAAAGAAAAGGCCTGGTCGAGACGGCCAGCGCACGGAAACCACAGACCCTGCTGCCCTGCCGTGTCCTGCATGCATTTTTGTGCATATCCGCGACGCGATGAGCTGAGCTCACTAGGCAGGGCTGCAGGCATGGCAGTATGCCCCCCGTGGATCGGTCCAATGATCCATCAATCCATCCATGCCTTCCAGCGACACGCATACGCGGCCAAGGAGGCGAATCCACGCCGACACGTCCGTCCGGCCAGCCGAATGAATGATGCATCCACTGATCCATGTTTCTCGCGGTCGTCGGTAGCTAGCCCGAGAGTACGTGCGTGTGGTACAGACAGACGCAACCGTAAATAAATCTGGTATGACGCCATGCAGTCATGTCAATGTACTGAGCCAAGTTAACCACATGCATGCGATGCCATGCAATGATGTGTGTGTGGGTCACCGGAAACATGCACACAGGGGAAACGGCGATGGATGGATGGAGTACAATCAGAAACCGCGAAGCTGATTCAGGTAGAAGTGTGTATTTTATTATAGGCTATATATGTAATTGCAGGAACGGTTTGGTTTTTAACAACATTTCTTGCAGGTTATTTTTCGGGCCACTACACTGCTTCGTATGTAGTCGCTACTCACTTCGACAGATGTCAGGGAGCGTATGCACTAGTAGAAAAGGGGGCAATGGTCCAGGCCGGTCCAGCCCATTAGTTCCGGTTCAATCCAGAACCGGGACCAATGGGGGCATTGGACCCGGTTCTTGAGCCCTGCAGGCCGGCCGGGCCACGTGGGCCATTGGTCCCGGTTCGTCTGGACCTTTTGGTCCCGGTTGGCGGGACGAATCGGGACCAATGTGCCTTGCTCCTGGCCCACCACCATTGGTCCCGGTTGGGGGAATGAACCGGGACCAAAGGCTTCTCTTTAGTCCCGGTTCATGCCACGAACCGGGACCAATTAATTGCCTATATATACCTCGCGAGCAGAGCACTCTGACTGCTCTGTTTTTCGTGGCCGGCGAGGAGAGAGCTTTGTGTTGCTCTAGCTCACCTCCTATGCACACGAGGTGTTCGATGGATTGCCCGCGCCACACTACTTACGCTTTCTCCTCTCCAAGCTCCACCTCCAAGCTCCATTTTTCTCAATATTTGTCTAGGTTTAGCGGTCCGTCACGTCCCGTCCCCGTCTTCACCGCCGTCGATCGCCCGCGTCGCCGGCACCACCGTGGTGAGCCTCTTGTTCTTATCTTCTTTCTGAAAGGAAAAAAAAACTCTTACTTGTATGTTTATATAGATACTTGTATAATTTTCTTACTTTTATTATTGCATCTTATATAGTGCGATGGTTTTGGTATCCGCCCCCGTCGGCCCTCGTCCTGTCTATGATTCAGATGTGGTATATATTATCTTTTCATAACTATTGGTTCATTTATTGTTTATGACAATTATGCCGACCAACGTGACATAGATTTTATTTATCTAAGAGGTTGTTGAACCGGAAATTCCAAGCGACCCTATTGTCGAGAGGTTAAATTTAGTTGAAGAAGAAAACAATTTGTTGAAGGAAAAAATTAGAAAAATTGAGGAGGAGAAGATGATATTGGAGTTGCATGTTGCGGATGTCGTCGATGATCACAAGATCAAGATGGATGCAATGCGCTTGAAGATTAGAAAGATTAGAAAATATGCCACTCATGCCGAGGCTTGGTATCATTATGCCGTTGGATCAGTTGTTACATTGGTTGCGATTATGATCGCATTTGTTTTCGCATTGAAATGTTTTACATAGTTTTAGTGTATGGTTTAATTAATTTAGATGCTCTGCAGAGCTTTATGTTGTTAGATGAGAACTATGTATGTACTTTGGTTTTAATGTGATGATGAACTTCTATTAATTTGGTCACTTAATTATATAATGCACGCAGATGAACCGGCAATGGATGTACGGTTCAAGACACACCTCCGAGTACATTAAGGGCGTGCATGATTTTCTCGAAGTGGCTGAGGCAAACAAGCAGAATGGTTTTATGTGTTGTCCATGCCCTGTATGTGGGAATACGAAGTCTTACTCTGACCGGAAAATCCTCCACACCCACCTGCTTTACAAGGGTTTCATGCCACACTATAATGTTTGGACGAGGCACGGAGAAATAGGGGTTATGATGGAAGATGGCGAAGAAGAAGAGTACGATGACAACTATGTGCCCCCTGAATACGGTGATGCTCCTGAAGATCAAAAGGAACTAGACGATGTGCACGATGATGCTGCAACGGGCGAAGCTGCTGAAGATCAAGAGGAACCAGACGATGTGCCCGATGATGATGATCTCCGACGGGTCATTGTCGATGCAAGGACGCAATGCGAAAGTCAAAAGGAGAAGCTGAAGTTCGATCGCATGCTAGAGGACCACAAAAAAGGATTGTACCCCAATTGCGAAGATGGCAACACAAAGCTGGGTACCGTACTGGAATTGCTGCAGTGAAAGGCAGAGAATGTTGTGCCTGACAAAGGATTTGAGAAGCTACTTAAAATATTGAAGAAGAAGCTTCCAAAGGATAACGAATTGCCCGATAGTACATACGCAGCAAAGAAGGTCGTATGCCCTCTAGGATTGGAGGTGCAGAAGATACATGCATGCCCTAATGACTGCATCCTCTACTGCGGTGCGTACAAGGATCTGAACGCATGTCCGGTATGCGGTGCATTACGGTATAAGATCAGACGAGATGACCCTGGTGATGTTGACGGCGAGCCCCCCAGGAAGAGGGTTCCTGCGAAGGTGATGTGGTATGCTCCTATAATACCACGGTTGAAATGTCTGTTCAGAAACGGAGAGCATGCCAAGTTGATGTGATGGCACAGTGAGGACCGTAAGAAAGACGGGAAGTTGAGAGCACCCGCTGACGGGTCGCAGTGGAGAAAAATCGAGAGAAAGTACTGGGATGAGTTTGCAAGTGAGCCAAGGAACGTATGGTTTGCTTTAAGCACGGATGGCATTAATCCTTTCGGGGAGCAGAGCAGCAATCACAGCACCTGGCCCGTCACTCTATGTATGTATAACCTTCCTCCTTGGATGTGCATGAAGCGGAAGTTCATTATGATGCCAGTTCTCATCCAAGGCCCTAAGCAACCCGACAATGACATTGATGTGTACCTAAGGCCATTAGTTGAAGAATTTTTAGAGCTGTGGAATGGAAACGGTGTACGTACGTGGGATGAGCACAAACAGGAGGAATTTAACCTAAAGGCGTTGCTGTTCGTGACCATCAACGATTGGCCCGCTCTCAGTAACCTTTCAGGACAGACAAACAAGGGATACCACGCATGCACGCACTATTTACTTGACACCGATAGTATATACCTGGCAAGCTGCAGGAAGAATGTGTACCTGGGCCATCGTCGATTTCTTCCGACCAACCATCAATGTCGAAAGAAAGGCAAGCATTTCAAAGGCGAGGCAGATCACCGGAAGAAGCCCGCCATGCGTACCGGTGATCACGTACTTGCTATGGTCAATGATTTACACGTAATCTTTGGAAAGGGTCCTGGCGGACTAGCTGTTCCGAGTGACCCTGGGGGACACGCACCCATGTGGAAGAAGAAATCTATATTTTGGGACCTACCCTACTGGAAAGACCTAGAGGTCCGCTCTTCGGTTGATGTGATGCACGTGACGAAGAACCTTTGCGTGAACCTGCTAGGCTTCTTGGGCGTGTATGGGAAGACAAAAGATACAGCTGAGGCACGGGAGGACCTGCAACGTTTGCATGAAAAAGACGGCATGCCTCCAAAGCAGTATGAAGGTCCTGCCAGCTATGCTCTTACCAAAGAAGAGAAGGAAATCTTCTTTGAATGCCTGCTTAGTATGAAGGTCCCGATTGGCTTCTCGTCGAATATAAAAGGAATAATAAATATGGCAGAGAAAAAGTTTCAAAACCTAAAGTCTCATGACTGCCACGTGATTATGACGCAACTGCTTCCGGTTGCATTGAGGGGGCTTCTACCGGAAAACGTCCGATTAGCCATTGTGAAGCTATGTGCATTCCTCAATGCAATATCTCAGAAGGTGATCGATCCAGAAATCATACCAAGGCTAAGGAGTGATGTGGTGCAATGTCTTGTCAGTTTCGAGCTGGTGTTCCCACCATCCTTCTTCAATATCATGACGCACGTCCTAGTTCATCTAGTTGACGAGATTGTCATTCTGGGCCCCATATTTCTACACAATATGTACCCCTTTGAGAGGTTCATGGGAGTCCTAAATAAATATGTCCGTAACCGCGCTAGGCCAGAAGGAAGCATCTCCATGGGCCATCAAACAGAGGATGTCATCGGGTTTTGTGTTGACTTCATTCCTGGCCTTAAGAAGATAGGTCTCCTTAAATCGCGGTATGAGGGGAGACTGACTGGAAAAGGCACGCTTGGAAGGGACTCAATAATATGCAGGGACGGATATTCTTGGTCTCAAGCACACTACACAGTTCTACAGAACTCTACCTTGGTGACCCCGTATGTCGATGAACACAAGAACAGTCTGCGCTCCAAACACCCGGAGCAGTGCGACGACTGGATTACATGTGAACACATCAGGACTTTCAGCAGTTGGTTGGAAGCACGTATTAGAGGTGACAACACTGTTTGTGATGAGCTGTACTTGTTATCCAGGGGACCATCTTTGACTGTATTGATTTGGAAAGGATACGAGATAAATGGGAATACATTTTACACGATTGACCAAGATCAAAAGAGCACCAACCAAAACAGCGGTGTCCGCTTTGATGCAACAACCGAGAGGGGAAATGACACATATTATGGTTACATAGTGGACATATGGGAACTTGACTACGGACATGATTTTAAGGTCCCTTTGTTTAAGTGCAAATGGGTCAATGTGTCAGGAGGCGGGGTACAGGTAGACCCACAGTACGGAATGACAACAGTGGATCTGAAAAATCTTGGGTACACTGACGAACCGTTCGTCCTAGCCAATGATGTGGCACAGGTTATCTATGTGAAGGACATGTCTACCAGACCGAGAAAGATAAAAGATAAGAAAGCGAATACATCATACGATGAGCCAAAGCGCCACATAGTTCTTTCAGGAAAAAGGGACATCGTGGGAGTGGAGGACAAGACAGACATGTCTGAAGATTATGAAAAGTTTCATGAAATTCCTCCCTTTAAAGTCAAGGCTGACCCCAGCATCCTGATAACGATGAAGATTATCCATGGTTACGGCGCAATAAGTAAATGACACAAGCGAAGAAAAAATGAAGACGTTCTCCCGCAACTATTATGATGATAACATGCCAACTTTGTAACTGACGAGTATGATACCATTGTCCGTTTTGTACATGCACATGCTATGTGTGGGTCAATTTATGATACCATGCCAACTTTCAACTTTTTCAGAGCTCATTTGAAATGCTTTAATGTCTTATGGTTCGGCCCTCGTAATAATTAAAAATAGCAACAATAAGTATTTTGTTGTAAGTAGAAACAAAATAAAATAAATAAAGCAAGAAAGAAAACAAAAAACAAAAAAAGTGGAAAGTTTATAATTTTCCTAAAACTAAAAGCAAAAAAGAATTAAAAATAAAGCAAAAAACAAAAGAAAATAAATAATGCACAAAACAAAACAAAAAAAACTGGAAAAAATAAAAATAACAACAATAAGTAAAGAAAACAAAAAAACAAAAAAAATGCCCCCCACTGGGCCCCCACGGCCTGAATACGACTTGAATCCCTAGTATGGGCCAGGATTCAGGCCCGCAGTAGGCCCAGAAGGCCCATCAGGCAAAGCAGTCGCAAGTAGGCCCATAAGCCTGCAGTAGAGAGTAGTTCGAGAGGGGTGCGGCAGTGGGGCTTATAAACCACTGCGCGCCCCTCTCAACTAGCGAGGTGGGACTAAACTTTGGCCCCGATGCGGGCAGCACAGGGGCCTTTGGTCCCGGTTGGTGGCTCCAAACGGGACTAAAGGGGGGGGCATTGGTCCCGGTTGGTGCCACCAACCGGGACTAAAGGTCGCAGCTTCCCGCCCTTTGGGCTGCCGAAAAAGAGGCCTTTGGTCCCGGTTGGTGGCACCAACCGAGACTAAAGGGTGCATTAGTCCCGGTTTGTGCCACCAACCGGGACCAATGCTCCTTGTATATAAGTAGCACTTCGCAGTTTTGCAGAGTTCATCGCCACCAGTTGCCCCCCGACGACGCCGAGCACATCGACGCCGCCAGGCTGCCCCGACACCGCCCGCCGCCCCCGCGCCGTCGCCGTCGCCCGCGCCCGTCATCGTCGCCGGCCTCCCCGAGCCCGTGCCGGCCTCCCCGAGCCCACGCCGTCCTCCCCGAGCCCGCGCCCGCCGTCGTCGCTGCCAGGCTGCCCCGTCGCCGTCGCCCGCCCCCGCGCGCCGCCACCGCTGTGAGCCGCCGCGCCGCACCGGCTCTGTTTTTTTTTCATTTTTATTAGTTTAATTTATATATATATATATATATATATATATATATATATGCAGCTTTGTTTTTTTCATTTTTATTAGTTTAATTTTTTTGTTCATATATATATATGTATGTATATATATATATATATATATATATATATATATATATATATATATATAATGTATATGTGTATGTATGTGGCTATGTGTATGTAATGTTCAAAAATTGTTCAGAGCATGTTTTTGTTCATATATGTATTTATTGTTTATATGTGTATTTATTGTTCATGTTTTTTTTCTGTTCATAGATTTTTTGTATCTATTGGCTCTTCGTCGCTCTGTATTTATTGTATCTATTGGTGATATTAATTATTGTATAATATGCAAATGTTTGTATATTCATATGAACAATGCATTAGGCAAAACCTTTGTTTTTTTCGAAATTTTCTATTTGAACATTTTTTTAAAACAAGCAATACTAAAAGAATGAGAGGAAAAAGGAAAATAAGAAGAGGAAGAAAGGAGAAAAAGAGGAGAGGAAGAAGAGGAGAAATAAATAAGAAGAGGAAAAAGAAGAAAAAGAAGAGGAGAAGAAGAAAGGAATAGAGGAGAAAGAAGAAATTCTATTTTTTTCTTCTTTCTCCTCTATTCCTTTCTTCTTCTCCTCTTTTTTTCTTCTTCTTCTTCCTTCTTCCTTTTTCTCTTTTCTTCCTTTTCCTTAATTATTTTCCTTTCTCGAGGGAGAAGAAGAAAAAGAAGAGGAGAAGAAGATATAACCCCCTCTAGATAACTTCGACATGAGGGGCGGTCGATATATATATATAACCCCTCTCGACCGTGATAATTTATACAACTGCAGCACCCCCCTTGGCCCTCTCGCTCGACCAAAACTCTCGAGGACACCCAAACCCTAGAGAGAAAACGATGTTGGTCTCCTACCCCTCCCGCCGCGCCCCTACCCGACAAATTAACTCTCTCGAGGCCACCCAAATTTATCAAGTTAAAAGAGCATTATCGTCGAGGCCACCCCAAACCCTTGAAGCGTTGTGTCGAGGCCACTAACATGATTCCTTATTGTGATTAGCTAGCTAGTTCTACGTTTCCACTAATATATATATATATATATATCTATATATATATATATATATATATATATATATCCATCTGTACCATGTTTGAATAATAATTGACATGTTGTAAATATTTGCAGAAACTATGGAGCACTCCCGAGATGAAGAAACAGAAGCGATGTTGGGGGACATAATCGCAAATGGATCAAGTGATGATGTTGCGTTATTTCTCCTCAACACCGTTGATCAGCTAGATGAAGAAGAGGGCTATGTTTATGATGGTGGCTTCGACCCATTAATGTCGGTACAAGAGGAGGACTATGTTCATGATGGCTCCGGTGACACAATGGAGGTACAAGACGAATGAGACCGTGCTGACTGCTCCGGTCACCGAACCGAGTCCGGCCAGGTATATATATATTAGTTAAGCCCGTGCTGACTAGTTAATTGATGCATCCATTGTTTTGGTATATGTACACATATTAATTACTGTCGTCTTTCTTCCTTATAATTTCTAGCCCTCCGGATCGAGCACAACTTCGGTAAGGAGACGAGGCCCGAAAAAAAAGTTGAGCTCGGATGAAAAGTTTGAGATCATAGAAATCGCGCCCGACGGCGAACCGATTGAACCCATCCGGACAAGGAAGGCATTTTCTGCTCAGTGCGGGGTTCTTGTTAGGGACAGGATCCCGATCAGCATCCAGCAATGGTATAAGCCTGCTAAGGATGAATACGCTGAGGTGTCTTATGTCAATGATATGCAGAAAGAAGATCTTTGGAGTGAGCTGAAGGCAAATTTTGCCCTACCGCCAGAGGAGGATCCGGAGAAGCCAGTTAAAGAGCAATTAATCAAGTCTTGTGCTCTTAAGAAGATGGCAGACCTAATGAGGAGGTGGAGGAAAGAGATGAACTAGTTTGTCAAGGAAAAAAAGACACTAGAATTCATCGGCAAATATGAGAAGATCAAAGATCACTGGCCCGTATTTGTGGCCCACAAGACATCGGAAAAGAGTAAGAAGATGTTGGAGACAAACAAGAAAAATGCTGCGAAGAAGAAGCTTCACCATCGCACGGGGTCAGGTGGCTACCTCAAAGCCCGGCCTAAGTGGTCCAAGGTTGAGCATGATTTGCTTGAAAAAGGGATCGAACCAGAGACAATGTACTGGCCAGACCGTTGTCGGACTTGGTTCTTCGGGGCTGGCGGAACCTTGGACCCTGTAACAGGGAAGTGCCAGTGGACGGACGAGCAACTGCAAATACCAGTCAAGAACCTTCGACACTATATCGATGCAGCGCAGCGAGGGACGTTCCTTCCAAACAGGGAGAAGGACGAGCTCACAATGGCCCTTGGGAATCCTGAGCACCCTGAACGGACACGAGGCACGCCAGGATCCATTCCGTGGAAGGTTGGTTTTCCGGACGCAGGGGGTTACAAAACCCACGAGAGGAGGAAGAAACTGGAGCAGGACCAACTGCAGGCGCTGCACGAAAGGGTAATGGGGCTAGAGGATCGAGAAGAGGAACGAGAAGCAGCAGATCGCAACAAACGACCATGCCGAAGCTTCCCCCGAAGCTACCCCGCCATCTCAGCGGAGAAGCAGTGTGGCTTCCACCGAGCTGCTTCAGCCGAAGCATGTCTTGACGTCTCCTGCCAGCTATCCCGTGGCTGGTATCACGGAGTCTCAAAATTGCCACATTATGGCGCGATGGATGAATTTGAAGGTCAAGGCAGCTGTTGGCCAAGTTTATCCTAGTGGACCCGGCACAACTTATCACTGCCAGCCGATTCCAAAAGGATATGCTAAGGTGATGGTGGATGAAATAACGGAGGGATTTGAGGACCTCGTGCTTGACCACCCTACCGGTGAAGGGGAGACTAGGCTGGGTTCTGCTCTGAAGACTCCATGCCTATGGAAGAAGGAGCTCATCAACCTTCTGAACTGGACGCCTCCGCCTCCTCCTCCTGCTCCGGCGAGTCAGGGCACTCCGCCTCCTCCACCGCCTTCTCCTCCGGCGAGTGACGATCAGGGCACGCGTGGCGGCACTCCGCCTCCTTCTCCGGCGCATGGCGGCACTCCGCCTCCTTCTCCGCCTGCACCGGCGCTCCCGAGCAGCCAGCAGCATCCTCCTTCTCCGCCTCGCCAGCAAGGGCGGAAGAGACCCGCCGCCGCCCCGGCTGCTCTGGCGCATCGTACTCCTTCTCCTCCGCCTCGTAAGCAAGCACGAAAGAAGACAGACGCCGCAGCCGCTCCATCTGCTCCGGCGTCTAACAGCACAACCAGAGGCGGGAGGCAATAAAAATATGGTCCATCATCTCTCAAGCCTCTAGAGAAGTTACCGTACGATAGGTCCGAGGAGGAAAACGATACGATTGTGCAGGCCCACATGAAGGAGTTCTTTGAAGGGGTGAAAGCAAAGAGACATCCACCTCCGGAGGAGAAGGTAGATCCGGTGAAAGCGAAGCGCACTATCGATGCCCTGAGGAAACCACCAAAGTCTCCGCCGAGAACCAACTATGAGCGCATTACTGAACAGACATATCTCCAAGCCCAGCGGTCGGGAACTACTGTCAGTGCTAAAAGGTCAAAACAACGAGCAAAGGGGAAAAAATTGCCCAGCTCGGCGAACAAGCACATCAATCGTGCCCCCCGCTCAATGTGTCTAATGCTCCGGGGACGGTGGCCGGTTATGGCAATCTTGACGATTACCTGCCTGGCGATGCACTTCCTGATTTCTTGAAGGTGGACGGACACATATACAAGTACGGGAAGCCTCTCGTCAAAGATGAAAAATCTTTGACAACAATGATGCGAAGATTCCATAATTGGTACATGGAAACCTGCAGAGAGTCTGATGGTAAGAATGCTTTGTATCTGCATATTAAAGAGGAGCACGATCTCGTTGCAAATGATCTGTTGACTATTCCATTTGAAGAGTTCTTCGAGTTCTTTAATCAAAAGGCCCTCGATAAATTAGTGGTCTTTTGCTACTGCCTATAAGTACTATTTCTGTCATTAAGTCTCTATATATAGCTCGGCTCTTTCATTGCATGCATGTATTTATAATTAATTATCCTCAATATATTATGCAGATTGAAGATCGTCGAGTGCAAAAAACAAGAAATTTATGATATTGGGTACATTAACACAAATATCATAGATGTATTTCTGGTTAAAAAGAACGTCAAAGAGGCCGAGGACAACTTGCTACGATCGTTGATAAAAAATCAAAACAAAGATACCATACTCTTTCCTTACAACCGCCCGTGAGTGTTACTGTCGTGTGCATATTCGGTTTCCCTTATTACTCAAGCGAGGTTATAGTAATGTAATTGATGAGTTATGCATGCGTGCGCGGGTACCACTATATTCTTCTGGAGATTAAGCTTGAGCGTGGACTAGTAACCGTCTTAGACTCGAGACGGAAAGATCCCAAAACCTATGCGGACATGACTGAAATGCTCAGCAAGTAAGTTCAATCGATCATAATTATCGCGCCATATCGGTAACTTTTTGTTCATTTCCTGATATCTCAAGTAATAATAATTATTTTCTTTGTCTTGTAGGGTTTGGAAACAGTTCACCGTAGAAGCTCCCGGACTGCCGAAGGAGCTGCGATATACATACCCGAAATTAAGTACTACTGGCTAGCTAGTTGCGCGCATCTCTGGCCCGTTGATTCTATATATAGCTATACTTTCATCAATGTCATTTATAATGCTTCATTATCAGTTTGATTGACCTCTATTTCTCGTAAAGTGCTTGTGGCAGGAAGAAGGGAATGATTTCTGTGGATACTACGTGTGCGAGTTCATCCACACCGCGACTTTGAAAAACAAGCGGGGCTACTCTCAAAGACAATATGAAGTGCGTAAGCAATAATATTCACAATTTCATTTTATTACACCATCATTTCTGTTGAGTTTCATTCATATATATATGTATTAATTAACCCCCTTCTTCAAATTAGACGTGGCAGATGCGGAATGAACTCTTAGAACCAGATCGCATGAAAGCAATTCAAGAGGAATTGGCGGGATTCTTTCTTGACCACGTCATCAGTAAAACCGGAGAATACCATGTGGAAATTGATTTCAAATGCTAGCTAGGGGTTTGTAATTATAAGAGATCTTATACATATTGTACATGTATGTAGCCAGTAGCGTCGGATACATGATACGAAAACTTGTTGTTCGACCAACCTCTCGGAGAAGGAGAGGTCGATCGATCACTTCTCTCGGTATGCATGACGAACTTCTGTACTGAATGGTTCTCTCGATCACTTATGTATATATAGTACGTAGCGTCCAAGCACGGACATAAGAGAGGACACTTCTCTCTATTAATTAGCTAGCTAACACAATATATGAAACACCTAATTAAATTAACCCCCCAAACCCCCCAACCTCCCCTCCTTTCAAAAAAACACAAAAAACCCAGCAACTGGAATGCTGACGCGTGGATGCATTTTGGTCCCGGTTGGTGCCACCAACCGGGACCAAAGGCCCCCTGACTGGGGTGGGCGCACAGAGCCACGTGGAGGCACATTGGTCCCGGTTCTGGATTGAACCGGGACTAATGAGTGGAGGTATTAGTAATGACCCATTAGTCCTGGTTCATGAACCGGGACTAAAGGCCCTTACGAACCGGGACTAATGGGTGGTTTTCTACTAGTGATGGTTACTGGGTCTATTCGTTGAGAGACGGTAGCACGGGCTATCTTTAACCGGTTTGGATGGCGGTCATGTAATTTGATAGGTGTTTAGTTTTCTATCTTTCTTTATTCCGCCGGTTGTGGCTATTCCGTTTTCTTGCAGTTAGCCCTTTATGAGCCTTTTTGTAATTCGAGACCTGATAACTTTGTTGGACTATTTATTTTTTAATAAGATGATCGCATGCATTTTTTGATGCAGAGGCCGACGGATAATCTCCTTTTCGGAAAAAAAACGGCGATCGATCCACGACGAAGATATGGTGGTCTGCTCGCGCCTGGTGGTGGGGGTGGGGATGCGTCATGCGTGGCCGGCCTGCTTGTCGATAAGCTGCATGTCAGGGACATGGGGCTCACGGCGCGCTGTGGCGGTGGCTGCTGGCTCATGTCCGTCGATTCGGTCGCTACCTTCTGCTAACACGCGCTGTCAGGCAGGCAGGCAGGCTCTCTTCTGGGCATTATGTTGCAGCGATGCAGTCATGCATGCTGATGCAGCCGCAGCCGCGCGCCCCAATGGTGGGTGAGACACTGGCCGAGAATAATCAACGGCCCAGTACTAGTACTACTCGAGATGATGAGCGCATGCATGCATGCATGAGACCTTTAGGTAAAGTTTCTTTTTTTACTATTACTATACAAGGTGTCTCCGTGAAACGCCTACCTAAACTTATGCACCATGCGTACCAAGTGGTTTATGGAGAATGGATGGACCAGATGCATCACAAGGTAAGAGCAACTCCAGCAGTTGGACCCCCGGGTTCTTAAAATCGCCACCTGGGTCATCCCGATGCTAAAAACCAGCCTGGGTCATCCCTCCCCCCCCCCCCCCCCCCCCCCCCCCCCCCCCGGTCGCCCCCAGACGCCCTTTCTAAAATTATTTTGAAAAGAAGAAAGACTAAAATTAGGCAAACATGACAAAGTTTTGGCGAACAGGGCGTTCAACATTTTCTTACGTAGAAAACAAGAAAATTATTAAAAAAACAAAGTGCCGTGACTACAGGTTGAAGAAATCGCTGAACGCGGCGTAGTCGCTGTCGTCGCCGCCATCGTCCCCGTCCTTCTCCTTCTTCACGCCGCTGGACCCCTGCCGGGGGTCGCCCATGCGGATCGGTGGCGGCGTGTCGTCGTCGCTACCTTCAAGCACGACGACACCCCCTTTGTCGCGTCCACGGCGGCACGCGGCGATCTCCTCCAGTGTGCAGCGCTGGCCCTCCATATCCAGATGCGCCCAGTCTTCGCGCGCCCACTTCATGGCCGCGTTGTCTCCACCGCCACGGTGCGCGCATGTCGGGAGGCGTCGGGTAGTTGGCTTCGTGCAGGAGATGGGATTCCCACTCGTGCAGCGAACGGCGGCCGAAGCCATTGGTAGTCGTCGCATCGTCGGGAACCTTTCATCCATCGTCTCCGGCGACTGTGCGGTGGGAGAGGAAAAGAGAGCTCCTCGGCAGCGGCTATGCATGGGGAGAGAGAGGGGCTACAGACGGCGTGTGTCCACTGGCGGGGGAGGTGCTGCTTTATATAGCGGCCGGGGGGCGTTACCGCGTGTACGCGTGGCGGGAGGGGGCGCATCGCCTCACCGCGCCGCCCGTGAGGAATCAATGGAAGGCTGACCGGCGACAACCTTGGCATTGATTCCCCGCGGGAAACCGAGGTGATGTGAGGACGACGAGGTGCGGGGGTCGCTGACTCGGCGGGCCCGCCGTTCTTTTATGCCAAAAACTATTGCTCTGGCGCCCCCAGCGTGTCGGGTTCGGCCTGGGTCCGCCGACGCCAGTTTCGAGCCTAACGACGAAAAATGGGCTCCTGGGGGCGCGACCGACGCCCAAAAAGGGGCCGGGGGGGGGGGGGGGGGCTGTTTGGGGCGCGGCTGGAGATGCTCAAGATGCTGGTACATTCTACTCCCTCTTCCTTTTTATAAGACGGTCTACACATTTGAGACACGCACAAAACAGTTTAAACTGGACTGGCTAAAACGTCTTACAAAGAGGAACGGAGGGAGTACATATTATCCCTCGTAAAGCTGTGTTCAATTGCGCACATAGTCCTTCCCAAACCCATCATCTCTTTCCCTTGCCCTCACATGCGCCCCCCTCTCTACTAGGCAATCCATTGAGCTGCGAGCTAGGGTCAGCGATTTGTTCTCCATCTCCTCTCTCTGCTCCTCCGGAGGACCACTTGACCTTGCCCCTGTCTTCTCTGCGCCGTCGAAGCACCATTGCCCCACCTCTCCTCTAAAACGCCAATGCCAAGAGAGGAAAATTATGTTACTTGTGATCAGAATACACAAAGAACTCTTCTATTGTTAGGAATTTGCAGCATCTTTAAACTGTAGTCTGCAACATCAGCAATGGTAGTGCCAATACAAAAGAGTGCACGGTCGAGTGCACCAATCACTAGGCGGTATCATCGTATGCCCCAAACCTAGGGTAGCTTTTCCCCGAAAAATAGATGGATGGTGGGAAGTGAATCCGAGATAAAGGGAAAGAGGGACCACACAGGATGGTGGTTGCAACTATCGAATCCATCGACTTATTCGTCTGCTCATCGTCTGGTACATACATGTACATGAGAGGAGAAGGCAAAGGGGAGAGATAATGCGCTTGGGAAGAACTGTTCACACAATTGGGCAACGCTACTAGGAAAAACTCTAGTAGTAGCGCGGGTTTTCTGCCCACTAGTAGCGCGGGAGACCGCGCTACTAATAAGGCGCTACAACTATTATTTAGCAGTAGCGCGTGCCTACACGCGTTACTGCTAAGACACATAGCCGCAACGTGTGTTCTTTCCCTCGCTACTGCTAATGTAGCTAGTGGCAACGTGTTTACTATCCGTCGCTACTAGTATTATTTTTTTTATTTTTTTATTTTGAGTGTATTTATACGCTGTTATACAAATTTTGGTACAATATCAATTATGAGGTTGATATCATTATGTCCATAACAGTGTGTCAAACGAAGGTGGATTAGGTTTAAGTGGAGGCAATATGTCGTGCATGTCAAAAGTATACTACTAATCCAAACTTGATTTAGTTTAGACTAGTAGTACTTTCGATGTGCCACATGTTGCCTCCAATTGAATCTAATCCGCGAGCACAAGCTATTTAATCACCATCATAGTCATTACCACCAACAGGAGTTATTTAATCATCATAGTCATAGTGTAGCACATCATCATGTTCAAACTCATTCTAGCTAGCTAATCACCAAAAACACTAGTTGTGGTAGCTATCTGATCACCACCAACACTAGCTAATAATAATCATCATAGTCATTACCACCAACACTAGCTATTTAATCATCATAATCATAGTGTAGCACATCATCATCTTCAAAGTCATTTCTAGCTAGTCTTTCACTATTAAGCATTCCTTGCTATTAGAAATCCTGAATGCACTAAAGTGCATTGTATGATATCTTGGCCGTAAGCTAACAATTCTCATGCGACCTTTAGTCTCAATCCAATGAGGCACAACATTCAGCGGGAGTCCCTGTTGAAGAACATCATATAGTAACATACTTAGCAATGAAGTTTAGCTTAAAAAATAATGTATGCAAAAGATGCACTGAGGACAAATAGTAAAAATATTACCATCTTTCCTAAATAGATATGACCGTAGTTCAGTACGAACACTATTGGTCGCACGTGTTTGAGTACTAAGATTTTTAAGTCCAGAAAAATAATTTGTCTTCACAGTATGAAGATCCTCAAGCCATGAAACATAATGACTTATCTCCTTGCAGTTTAGTTCAGCCTCGGGACAGTAGTAGGTCCTGTCTATCAAGCGTTGGACATGTTTTCTTGAATGGAAATAAGCTGTCAATAGAAATTAGTTGTCAACTATTTTTTTAATAAACAATATCAAAGACATAAATATGGTTGAGAAACTCACAAAATGGTAGAACTGAAGGCGTCTGCACATCGACCCAGATGTCGATATTACCTTCAATATCATCTTCCGGACGAATATCAAAGGTGATAATTATATCAGGCTCAAATGCATAAGTCTTGCATAGTGCTTGCCAAGTTTTGCATCCAAAATAGGTATAGGTATCTGCGTTGTATAATTTTTCCTGGAAAATACAACCATGCTCGGTGTTCAAGTAAACTCTCTTTACCTCCATAGTAGTTTTCATAGAACTGAAATCTATCTTATTCAAGACAAAAACTCTTGCATGACAGGGGATACGCTAGTAGAATAGTAAAAAATTAAATTATAAGTTGAAGCAAATGAAGCAAATGCCATGCTTAATTACGAAAAAGACTTGTCGTTGTGACTTACTGTATCCACTTTGAAGTTCTCGTCCAGCTTGATGCTAAAGCGCCTATCATCATCTAGGAAGATCTATCGCACAGGTTGCGCTCGTCGTCGCAGTATTTGCAAATACCGAAATTCTTTTCATCGTCAGACATTTCCTATGTTCATAGTTGAAACATTAACTGAAAATCGATCGAAGACAACTACCAGGATACTCGACACACAAATCCGGAGCACTCAATATTTCCTACATATTCTGGCACAAGTTATGTAAAAATTCACGAAAAATTCCGGCATGACCTTTGCTAAAATAGGACATATCGAGCGCCTAAAATTTGCCGAAATGGAAATGAATCAACACTCCGGCAAAACATAGGCCACTCGGAGGTGTAACCTGCAAACATGACCGGCCACTTGGGCAAGCACGTATCCTATTTGAGCAACACAAGATATACATTTCAGAATATCTTATAGGACTCATATTGACATGAGCATTCAATAAGCAAAACCAAATCGTAAAATAAATAAGTATTCAAATTAGCATGCATTCAATAAGCAAAAGTAAATCATCTTTTGCGTCCGTACATCATCGAATATTATAACTAATACACCCAAATAGTATCATACATATAACATCACTAATACAACTAAAACCCTAGCGAATGACGGGTATCAGCGCGGGCGATGGACATCCAAAAAGAAGGAACCATCACAGGATCATAGCTTCAGTGAGATCCCTGGAGAGACCTGCCAGGTATTGGAGAACCTGTGCTCCAGCACCAACAAGTAGTAACGGACGTGCGCGTCCTCCTCGCTGACACGGTGAAGTACCACCTCCGCGGGGTCCTCAAGCCTCTCGACCATCACTGGCCCGCACGACTGCCACCAAAGAAGGTTCGGGTCAACGACGGGCTGACTCCTCCCAAGCTGCGCCCCCAGTAGGTAGCGCCTCCCAGTACCAGCCCGGTGGAGCCCAGACCCGGACATGGCCCATCTGGTCAAGCAGGTGTCCTCCACCGAGTCGACGACGAGGATGCGGGATAGGCATCGTCGACCTTGATGCGGGAAAATTTGCTTTAACTAAAAAAATAACAACAAATGTGACATGTTCAACTAGTTCTGTTAATTCAACTAGTTCTTACTAAAAATAAACTTACTATAAATAAAAATAAACTAATACCTAATTAGTACCTAGTTCTTAATAACTAATGTGTATCTAGGAACTACTGCCCTAATTACCATCTAATTTGATGAACCTAGGGTGGAAAGTGGTAGCGGATATTTGAATTATCCAACTTAAAAGTGAAATAAGTGGTCAAATTTTACTCATTTTATGATTAATCTTAGAAATTATTATGCATTATAATAGTGTTTATTCACCATCTAAGAAAACATCTGAGCCGCATCCGTATTCGATAAAATCCGCATCTGATTCGTTTCCACCATAGATGAATCATAACTAATTTGATGCAACTAATATTTGAAGAACCCTGGGCAGAGGTAGGGGAGGGGGAGGAGCAGGCGTGCTCACCTCGGTTGCCCGCAGCGAGGGAAGTGCAAGCGGCGTCGAGGTCGGGGTCAGGGCTCGAGCGCGCGACGGAGGACGGCGTCGAGGTCGGGGTCGGGGGCGGCGTTGAGGTCGGGATCGGGGGCGGCGTCGAATCCGGGGCCGGGGGCGGTGTCGAGGGTGTGCGGAGAGCGACGGGAGAGCGCGCGGTGGCCGAAGGGCGACGGCGGCGGCGACAGCGGAGGAGTTCGATTTGGGGGAAGTGGCCGTGGGGAAGAACGAAACCGCGCGTTTAAGTTAGAAGTAGCAGTAGCGCTTTCCAGAAAGGGCGCTACTGCTAAGTTAGCTACAGCGCATTACCCGATACGCGCTACTGCTATTCCTTTCTCTCTTTTCCCTTTTCCTTTTTTTTACATTTTATTTTTTTTCTTTCACCTTTTTCTATTTCTTTCATTTTCATTTACTTTTTTATTTGCTTTCCATTTAATTTTATTTCCTTTAGCAGTAGCGCCTTTCAGCGTAAATGCGCTACTACAAAGCAAGTAGCAGTAGCGCGGTTCGAAGTAGATCGCTATTACTATGTGTAGCCTTCGGCTAAGCCGTGAGAAATTTAGTAGTAGCGCGTTTACCATCAGGCGCGCTACTGCTACAATTGTATTTGTAGCGCCATTTACACCAGCGCGCTACTGCTACTCAGCACCAGCGTGCTTTTTTGACACGCGCTACTGCTAAAGTTCTGTGTATAAGATTTTCCCTAGTAGTGCAATTTTGTGCGGTCCAATATGCAAAATGTACACGCGGACCCCATTGTGATAACATCGAGTCCCTCTATTGCTCATCTACTGGTCCATAATCCATGGGTGCATCCGGTTGATCAGTTCAAACCTTTCCAAGATATGTCGAAGTTTCACCTTATGAACTATGTTGATTAAAAAATGACCTAGATGTATAACTAGAGGTATTGCAAAGTAGAGAGGCTACGACATAGAAAAGGACAAGTTGATATTTCTAAGGTCCTACCAACCCCATCATGTGACATTGCCATGTAATGATGGAAACACTTGGATGTACATAACGCCATGTATTGTTTTTCCATCGTTTGGACAAAAAAACAGAAGGACCACCCAACCATATGATACTAGACCAAAAGAAGGTAATATCATTTTCTTTGGTTTTCTTAGTTGCACAGTCTCATGAAGATGATACATAGTGTCATGTAATCTTTATATCAAACAATGGATTCCATAATGTATTATGGTTCTTCTTCCTAGATACAAAAAAAAAAACGAGTGCATGCACTATGAAAGCCCTAGTAATATCATAAGTTGTCATAGACAGTACATTGATAGGTATTAGGGATAACATGATAGATGCAATATTTTGTGATTTGTCAGGCGGTCGAGAAATAACTATTTGTAAGTCAATACAAAGAATCATTTGATCTGCTTGGCTAAGAATCGTGAAAGTATACAGGGACTGGGAAGTTACTATTCCTAAGTTGATTGAGAAATAAACACTAATATAAGTTTAAACATCATTTGTTCATGCGGGTTCTGTTTTGAAGATATATATATTATCCATTGGAGATGGTATATGGATGTAAGATCATTGTCTTTCCTATTTCCCTCCAATTTTTTAAAGAATGTTCAAGCACCTCCAAATTACTACTAGTTATCTCCATCTTACTATACGAAGGATAAAAAGGCATGGTGGTCCAGCTAGCTATTGGGTGCTGATCAAAAGAAGCATGGTCCCGTGCTATATGGAGTAGCCTCCTAGGTTCTGGAGGTGGAGGATTTGTAAAGGTTCTATGTATGTTGGTGATATTGGGAAATAGACGTCGCATATGGGCCAACAAATCTCCCTAAGTTTTCCATGCATATCAGAAATGACATATACTAACACACAGTCTCATTTCCAGCCTGTTTGAAGCCGGTCAAAATGATTTTCTTACTTAATAAACTCGCTGAAGGAAGGTGACGGTAACATCGTTTATCCAGGGTATGCTGTAAATCAGTGGTAGGTGTATGTGCGGCGGTAGATAAGTTAAGTTTGCATTCTTCTGTTGGGGTGGGCTTTACAAGTAGATAATCTTACGGGTCTGTTTATCTGGAAAAATAAGTTGGTTCAAAGTTCTAATACTATCCTACGCAAAGTAAAAAATAATGAAAAAACTTACTTTTCCAATTGGAAAACCCCTTTCCAGTAATTACTCAACAAAATCATTAAGCAATCTTATAATCTTCATATAATAATTATATAGAAAAGTAAATGTTTTTAATGTCTGAAAGATTGGAGCAAACCACATTCGATGCATCTTGTAGTCTTAGAGCAGCTCCAATAGAAGGTGTCGTTGCAAAAATAACTAACTTTTGCATCTTCGAGGCCAAAACCCTCTCTCCCACAGATGACGTAGATTAAAAAAAATCACATCTCCGCCTCTTGGAGATGTAAAATACAACACCTCGCGATACAAATATACATCTCCACCTACAGGAGATGTAAAAATGCCAGCCGCGCGCCACCCGCCAACCGCCTTCTTTTCGTTTCCGCCCATCCGCCCACTGCCCACCGCCCGGGCCAGGGCCGACTCCGGCAACCCTGCCGCCAGCCTGACCCACCTCACCGCCGCTGGTTCCAGCGCCCCTCCTCGCCCTCTGCCTGAAAAATGCCTGCATCAACCTTTCGCGGCGACGCCGCCACCCGATTCGACTTCCCCCCCACCGCCCTGCCGCTGCCAGATTCCCCCGCACACCCGCCGCCGCGCGGCCACCGCTTCCGCCCCCCGATTCGAGCTTCTGGCGCCGCTCCATCGCCGCTTCCGCCGCCGCCTGATTCGAGTTACCGCAGCCGACCATTCGAGCTCCGACGACGTCTGATTCGAGCTTCTCGCGCCGTTCTACCGCCGCCTAATTTGAGGTACCACCGGCGGCCATTCGAGTTAACGTCGTCACCTGATTCGATTCCCCTCCGCGGCGCCATCGCCCGATTTGAGTTACCGCCGTCGGCCATTCGAGCTCCCGCCGCCGGCAAGACGCTCGGGCGCTGCGCAGATCCTCGTCGCTCGGCCGTCGGCACTCCTCTCGAAGCTCGGCCGCTGCCGCTTGATCCCTTGGAGTAGTAGTTTTACATCTTGAAATACATCATTTGTTGGATTGCTCTTTTACATCTCCAATATACATCATCTCTGTTGGAGTTGCCTCTTTTTTGGAGATGTAAAATGCAGTTTTTAAAGATGTAAATTTTTACATCTTCTATTTTACGTCTCTAAATTTGCATTTTCTATTGAAGATGCTCTTATTGAGCTAATTCACTGTTGTGTTAACCCTAGCTTTAGAGTACATGTACGGCAATTAATATTTAGCACTGCTAGCCAGTACGGAGTAGTTGTCAACTAAGTAAGCTGGTGGCGCTTTAAGTTTTGCAAAGTATTAACCCCTCTCAGTCTCTGTCTGTTCCTTACTAATTAATTTGATGTGACGCGACTTCTCATACGTATCTATAGGAGTAACCCTACCTCTATCTATACTCCGGTCTAGCATTGACTATTGTACTATAGCTACCGGCTGTGGCGAGCACCGAGCTTACCATGCGTCGTCTCGTGCTGAGGCCACTCACAGTGAATATCTCTGTCCGGCCGGCTGGAGTATACTTGACGAACGGAGTAGCACGTAGGTATCGTACGATCCATGGTAAAAAGGACGGGCCAGCGCGAAAGCTGCTCATCATTTAGTTGCTGCCAACAAGCACCACAAGTTCTTCTCACCACTGCGAGGAGCGAGCGACCTCCCAGTGTAGTGCTAGTCAGCTATCATCAACAGGAGCAGCTCTTCCCATCCATCTAGGGTTTACACGCAGATTATCAGTCGCCGGCCGCCAGCTCCCTCTCCCGCGGCGGAACTCCGGCGTGCACGGAGGCAATCGGCCGGCCGGGGCTCGGTCGCGTTCTTCCTCAAAAGCTCAGCCAGCCAGGGTCACTTCAGCTCAGCTCGCCGCCTCGCCCTACTAATCCGAGGCGATTTGCGGGGAGAAGCTGGCTTCCCGGCTGGCCGACGATTTCTCATGCTTGTAAGTTGCGTTTATAATTGCTTTCTTGGTGGATCTGCCCAGATTCTGTGATTTCCTCGAGTATTTCGAGCTGCTTCTTGAGTCGTAGATCCTCAGATTAATTAGCTAGGGTTGCACTTGCACATGGAATCCTGGATCCACATGGAAATCTCAGATGGTCTCGATCTGATTTTGTAGCTCCCGTGGTTTTCAACTCTTTTTATTTATTTTCCCTCTCGCGGTCTCGCTTCCTGTCACTCTTGACTTGCTATTTCCGGCATAGGTTGCTAATTTTCTACGCGGATTTGATGGTTACTAAATGAGTGTAGGCGAGGAGCGAGGATGTAATTCAACTAAATCCTTTCAGCAGGTTTTCAGAGTACATATATTTCCTTAATTGCTACTAGCAAGCTCACTAACTCAGTCAGTTAGTGCAGGTGTGAGCCTGTGATAGCAGCGTATGTAGGTTCTTTCATCCATAAATCCGTGTACAGTGGACAGTAGTTGTAAACTGTAGCACGATGCATACATGCCGCTACACGTACGGACGGCTACAGTATCCTTGCCACAGCGTTCTTGTTTCGATGCGGCGCTTTGTCTGTCACTATGTGTGGCGAATAAAGCTGCAAGTGTTCCTCAGTGGCTCACTGAGTCAGTGATGCTGAAATCAAGAATCGATCGATATGATCTACTGCCACAGGGCGAGCACATACGCACTGTGATCGATGCGTATGAAGCAGCCCATTATCATCATCACCTCATGCTTGATCAATCGATTGCAGGTGCCTGCGACGATGAGCGCCTTGAGATGATAAGCGCCGGCGACCATGGGAACGACCGCCGGAAGTTCGAGCCGGCGGCGGCCGGCAACAAGGCCCTGCAGGCGGCGGCGGCGGCCTCGCGGCACTGGTCGGCGTCCACAGAGTCGCGGATCGTGCGCGTGTCGCGCGTGTTCGGCGGCAAGGACCGCCACAGCAAGGTGAGGACCGTCAAGGGGCTGCGCGACCGCCGGGTGCGCCTCTCCGTGCCAACGGCCATCCAGCTCTACGACCTCCAGGACCGCCTCGGCCTCAGCCAGCCCAGCAAGGTCGTCGACTGGCTCCTCAACGCCGCCCAGCACGAGATCGACAAGCTGCGGCCGCTCCAATTCCCGCCGCACGACGACGACCTCCTGCTCTCTGCCCACCACCACCACCATCACCTGCAGCCGACCTCCTCCATGACGTCCATGGCCATGGCGCCGCCGTTCTCGCACGCCACCGCCACCGCAGTCGCGGCGTCCATGATGGTCGTCGACAGCGACAAGGCAGCGCAGGCCCACGACGGAGGCGGCGATCTTAAGGGGTTCATGAGCCTGAGCAACTCGCTCGGCCTGGTCAACGGTGCCGGAGCCGCCATGCCGACGCTGGCTGCGGCCCAAGCCGGGTCGTACCACCACCATTACGCCGCTCATGAGGCTTGGAGCAATGGCGGCAACAATGTCCACGAGCAGCTGGGCGGCCATCGCTCTTCGCCTCATGTGGTGCCTCACCACGGCTTGCCGTTCCCGTCGCTGCTGTCCTTGGCCCCGGTGTCTCAGTTCGTCTTCTACACGCCGGAGGGCGGCTTCGCCATGAAGGACGTCGCTTCCGATGGTCAGTTCCCCGTAGACAACCTTGACGATTCGCAAGGCCAGCTCTCGCTGAGCTCGCGGGGAGAAGCTTTCTTCACTCAGGAAGCCCGGGTTGATCGATGAATCACCTACGTCGTGGGCATATGCATGGTCTCGAGCTGCTCCAAGCAGGTGCGTATAAATTAATAATCCATAATGCTCTGAGGAGCAGTATTTTACTGTCTTTATAGGTAAGTTATGCTGTGATTTAAGAATACTTGAGTGGGGATTATTTGGGAGTATTGGGTGTGATGATCAAGTTAAGGTTTTGCAGCCACTGTTCAATGCAATTCGTTGCTTTTTTTTTTACTACAAGAAGTAATAGTTCATGTATTGACTGGCTTTGTGTAATAACGATCTGGGATTTTGCTTGGGAGTCTCTGCTTAATAAGTTCGGTTTTCTCTTGTGAGTTTTGTATGTCCATTAAATCTATCTTTGTAATATGATTGGTGCCCTGTTGTTTGCAACTCTTTCATGTTCTTGCAATCCTCCCTTTTGTTGTTGGGGTCATACATGATTAACTGGGGAGTTTCAATTTGTATGACTCTTTCACAAGGACAAAACAATTTCAAAAAAGTAACATAAAAAGTATACTTATTTTGCGCCTACTCTTTCCGGAAACCATCCTCTCATTCTTTAAGAATCAGAATGGTCATATCCGAGTTTCCATTTCACCATTTGGAATTTGAACTTTATATCTTTGACTTATTTTTAGCTTTATTCTTTATTTATTTAGCTCATCCCATAGAATTGAAAGCATGGTTCACTCCTACGCCACACAATATAAACGGGACTAGTGTGATTTGTCATTTAGTTAACAGGATCATTCAATATTTTGTGACCCACAGTTGGGACACACACTGCCAATTCGATCGGTTGCAATCCTGAACACATTCTATATGAGATTTATAATTGCAGTTGAATAAAGCCTATAATTCATATTAGCAATTAAGCATAGTGCTTTAGAAATTTAAGAAGTTTAAAATAAATAAAATAGCATGATTTAATTGGTACGCCAGTTTTACTGAACATTTTGCCTACACAATGTTTGTTTGAACAAAATAGATGATACAAAGTGCACAATCAATTATTAGCATCTGATGCACATAACACTAGGAGTGCTATTTTATTTAGGGAGTTAAAACAGTGTCACCAATGTTAAAAAATTCATGGTTGAAAATTTTAATAATTCACGCATATATATTCAAAGAAGTAACAATCAAAATTATATCAAAGACTTTGCAAAGGGAAAGCATCATTTATTTTGAAGCTTTGTTGAAAGAAAATGGCTTGACTTTAATCGATGCTTTAACAATTTGTTGAGAAGGAAAAAAAGTGTAATATTTCGTTTTTAATTGGTGCCCCATATTTTACGTACTCAGTGCTCATTTGTCCAAGGATAACTTTAAGATGGTCCCTCTTACCTTCTCTTTTCACATTAGAGATAAGAATGGAAGAGTTACTCAGACCCATTACTTAATGAAATCAATGGTTCAGATCTACTCTCATGTGAAAACAGGAGGTAAGAGCGACCATGTTAATACTACGACCAAAATGGACGGTATATCCCCCCCCCCCCCCCCCCCAAGCTTGTGCAATGATCCATGCACACAACCCTCACTAAAACAGACATTATAGCTGATTAATAAGACAAGATAGAATTTTATCAGGTAAAATAACGCCGGTGTCATGAAAAATACTTGTGTAGTGATAGAACTTTTTATTAGCACTTCGTGTAATCAAATAAGTAAAAAACCAAAGTCAGATAGCAAAGATTTTGCAAAAAGGAAAACACCATTTATTTTGACGCGGTAAAGAATAAAATGTACACATCAAATATATATTTTATTTTTCATAAGAAGAATATACGTGTGTGTTTCACAAGAAAAATATGTGACGTACTCCCTCCGGTCCTTTTTACTATGGATATTTGTCTAGAGTCAAACAGTTTGACCATATTTATATAAAAAAATTCAACATCTATAATAATAAAATTGTACAATACGAAAATTAAATTCATGACACATCTAATGGTATTATGTTTGTATTGTGAATATTGATTTTTTTTATAAAGTTAGTTAAACTTAGGAAGTTTGACTTCAGACAAATCATATATGCGGAGTAAAAAGTACCTAAAGGAGTACGACCAAAAAGTATGTGTTTTTACTGTAGCTGATGCAGAAACTAATTAAGGTTCCAAGAGAAAACGACAAAGGCTGTGTTATTTTCTTGGAAGGCGGAGGATACAAAGGTCGTCAACTTGCCAGAGCATCTACAACTGCAACACTCAAAAACTGTGTCTCAAACGCTCGCTTACGCGCCTGATATATCCACGGATATTGACCAGACACGGCACCAAAACCGTCCTCTACAACCTTAAAATTCATATCTCTAATTCATAATACACATGCAAATAAAAACCTACGTACTACATACATAGGTAAAACTCAAGTGCGGAAGCCCCTGCATCTGTGGAAGCTCTGGCACCTCTCCGCCTCCGCCTCCGCATCCAGTTCGACGAATAGCACCTCCGTTTTCGCCAGTTCTTGCGGGATGAATTGCCGGTTGGCCTCAACGTAGGACTCGTCCTCGAAGGACTCGAGGATGGCGGTCTGCTCCGCCATCCCCATAGCTTGGGCGGCCTTGTCCTGGATGAACTTGAGGATGGCGGTCTGCACCGCCATCCCCATCACTTGGGCGGCCTCGTACTCCGCCTTCGTGCCCCCCCCCCTCTCATGGCGAAGTCTGCATCCTTCTCTTCCTTCTCCAGCTCCGGTGCCTCCTCTTCCATGGGCTCCGATTCCTCCTCCTCCGGCGCCTCCTTTTCCATGGGCTCCGGTTCCTCCTCCTCCGCCGCCTTCTCCTTCCCATCCTCCAACGGCTCCGGCGGATCCGGAGAAAGGTCGGCGGCGAAACGAGCAGCCCGCCTTGCATGGATCTGCTCCAGTAGCTGCACCCAGGGCTCCCGAGTGAGCATGGCATAGGTGGTGATCCGGCGCCTCGACATCGCAAGCGGCAGACGGAAGTGAAAGTGCCAGCAGCGGACAGAAGAAAAGGGAAGAAATAGGACGGGCTACAGTCATATGTCGCCGCCGTCCGGTTTAAATAGCCGGTTTCCTCCCTCAGGCGGCACGCCGGAGCGGCACCACGCGGCGCGGTTCGAAGAAGGCGCCCGTCGGACTAGCGGTCTCTCCACGTCCCCTCTTGGCCCTATCTGTCAGTCTGACATTGCGTTTGTGCATCCGGGCAGCCCGTCTGGCCGTTGGGGTCGGTACGGGGTCGTTGTAGATGCTGTCATACCCATGCGTCTCATTTTGGATTATTCAGCCAGGTTCACGTCACTAGCCTTCACCAAGCTAGTGCCGCTCCGGACGGTGACAGCCCGTCCGTACGAGGTCGACCAGCACACTGAATGCTAAATTAAGCACCGTAAAACCTCTCCCACTCGCCGCCGTACGGCCAGAATGGGGTCATCCACCATCAACCTAATTTAACGATGGCAAGAAAAATGTGCAGGGCTTTGCAGTTCAGTTCATGGCAGTCATGCATATGCGAGGACACATGGGTGGGATGCAGTATGCACATGCTTGTCTGAATTCTGAAGTGAGCAACACGCGGCTGGTTGACGGCTAGCTCACACGAGCTCAACGCCGGCCGGCCATGGCAGCAGATCTAGCGACGAGGGCCAATGCAACGCGAAGCACACCGAGTGGCCATGGCTAGCCACGTATGTGGGGCAGAATGAGCGAGCAAAAATCGATCGAGTGCGTCGGTAGACCTTGGATAAGATACCACTGCAGCTATCAGCACATGCGTAGGAGGAGGATTAAAGCTATAGCCGGCCCGCCCTGCATCAGCATGCATAGGCCTGTAGCCACTGCACTGCAGTCTGCAGCTAGGGTTGCATGCATGCGGCACTTGCAGGAGGAGCTGCACTTCTGCGGTGCTAATAACATTGGGTCAGGCAAAAATAACCACAATGCAGGAGCCGTATGTAGGTCTGCAAATATGAACGCCATCGCTATAAACACGCAATGCTCAAAGGGACTAGTACGAGTGTACGACTCGACTCGGTGGAACATGCATGTGCGTGGTGTTTGGTCTTTGCACTGCACGCTTCAGTCCATGCATGTGCGTGGTGCGTGGTACGCGAGATATGAGTCGCTGCCTATGCATCACACATCACTGCATATGCGCGGCGCAAAACAGTGAAGCTAAAGCTACGCGCGCCGATAGCAGTCTAGCATAGCACCGGTCAGGGTCTGTGGAATTGTGTGGTGGAGTACTAGGTACCTCCCCCCTCCACATCATCAACAGGAAGCTATGGCTATTGCTGGTACTGCCTATACGTGACGGGGTTACTATCATCTGCGCGGCAGCTCACAGTGGAAGACTGGCAGTTCTCATCGCTGTCTCTAATGCCGTGCTTGTGATTGTCCTGTCTCTTAAGAATTCATGCATAAAACCATCGCTCGGCATGTGGCGTTGTTGGGGGCAAATCGTACCGAGAAAGTCCTTCCGTTTTACGCCACTGGATAGGTAGGTGGCTGCTCTAGGATATGACGAATGCTCGTATGTTTTTGCGAGTGAAAAATTTGTATTACTCAACCACCAAAAGATTACAATCAGCAGAGGCTAGCTCCACCGCAATAGAGGGACAAGAGCCGATCCAAGTCATGGTTCTACCCTTAACGCGAGTAAAATTTGCTAGACTATCGCTAACCTTATTTTATAAGCGGCTATTGGCTAACATGACTAATACAATTTTCTCGAAGAGACAAGAGATATCTAATATCTTTAACTAAAGAAGCATAAATCAATTTATCTTGGTCTCGTCTTTCGATCAACTTAACTGCAACTGATGAGTCCAACTCAATAATAACCGGGAAAGTATCAAGCCCTTTCCTGTGAGTTTCAATTATACTATAAGGGTTGGGCGCGCTTTACTGCGCCGTTGGTGTTCTTGGGATTCCTACAAGAATTACTCACACTATTTCAAAATATAAGAGCATCTCCAGCCGTTGGCCCCCCAGGAGGGGCTAAAAATCGTCCCCTGGGGGCGCGCCAGCGCTAACCCACGCGCTGGGGGCGTGATGCCCCCCAGTCGCGGCGCCCATGATTTTTCGAAAAATGTAAATACGGCACAAACACGGCGCAAATTCATTGCAAACTTCGGCAAGTTCGTTCAAACTTAAACATATTTTACAAAAAAAAAACTACTAGGGGCCGCCACTCGCCGTCTCCATCGCCGCTCCTCGCCGTCTGCCTCGCCGCTCCCCGCCGCCCGCCGCCCTCGCAGTTCTACATGCCGAGGAGGCTGTAGAACCGCGTGTAGTCACCGCCGTCGTCGTCGGCGGTGGCGGCGGCGGCGTCGCCGTCCCTGCTGCATCCTTCCCCCGGTTGGCGCGGCGGGTTGGACGGTCCGGGGGCGTCCTCGCCGTCGTCGCTATCGAGGATCACGATGTCGTGCTCATCCTTGCGCCCGCGCTTGTGGGCTTCGATCTCCTCCAGGGCCCGACGCTGCCGGACCATCTCGTCGCGGAGGTAGTCGTCCCGCGCCCATTGCAGGGCGTCCTGGTCGGAGAAGCCGTGCCGGGCTATCTCCTCGTATTCCGCGGGGAGGCCAGGCTCCGGCTTGGGCTCGACGAGGACGAAGCGGCTGGATGGGGGGGTGGACTCGGCGATGCGGACGCCGGAGCTTCGGGTGTGTGCGCTGACAGGCGTGTCCTGGGGCTCCGGCTTGACGGGGTGGAGGCAGGGGGAGCCCGACGAGCGCCCGGACGAGGAGGAGGACGCGCCGGGCTGCTCCATACGCCTCGGCATCCAGGAGCTCCCACGGCGGCGTGAGAAGGACGGGGGAGCGGGGTACTCGAGGCGCGGCGTGTTGCCGCCCTCGATGTACTCGAGGACGGCCTCCAGCGTGCGGCCAGGCACGCCCCACCACCGGCGCCGCCCCTCGGAGTTGAGCCTGCCGGAGGGCATGATGTCGTTCGTCGCCTCGAGCTGCTCGGCGTGTCGGAGGCGGAAGTAGGGCTCCCAGAGCAAGCTGTCAGGGGTGTACCGCGGGCCTTCCCTCGCCGCCCGCGGCAGGGACGCGCGGATGCGTGCGATCTCCGCACGCCGCACCGCCCCGGTGGGTGGTGGTGGCACCGGCACGCCGCCGTCGCTGATCCTCCACGCCCCGGGCACCCGCATGTCCGGCGGGTCCGGGTACTCGGCCTCGAAGAGGAGGCGAGCCTCGTCCTCTGCAGATGGCGGCGCCCGAAGCCATTCGCCGCCGCGCCATCGCCTGTGAAGCGCTCGGCCATCCTTCTGAGGTGGGGACAGCGAGAAGAGGAAGGGGAAGAAGTGGGCGCGTCGGCGGTGAAGTGTTTGTGGGTGTCTCCGGCGTGCTGGTTCTCGGCTTATATAGGCGGAGGCGCCGCGCGGTAGGCTTGGCCGGTGCGTTACGCGTGGCGGGAGGCGTGGCGGGCGAGGACGCGCGTCGCCCGGCCTTCAGTGCGCCTCCCGTGAGGCATCAATGGAGGCTGACCAGCGCGGCAGCGCCTGCGGCTTTGGCATTGATTCGCCACGGGAAACAAGGCGATGAGGACGACGAAGCGGCGAGAAGCGAGTCGAGTGGCTGACGCGGCTGGCCCACAGCGCTTTCGCGCCAAAAAATATTCGCCCGACGCTCCCAAGCGCCCCCCAGCGCGCCGGGTTCGAGTTGGTCCGTCGTCGCCAATTTCGGCCCGAGCCGGCGAAAAATGGGCCCCTGGGGGCGCGACTGGGCCGATTTTTTGGCGCCCACGGCTGAAAATTTGCCTGGGGGGCCTTGTTGGGGGCGCGGCTGGAGATGCTCTAAGGTGTATTACTTTTTTGAAAACTCAAAACTCTTTAAGTTTGATCAAATTTGTAGAGAAATATATCAAAGTCAATAATATCAAATTGATGTCATTAGATTCATCATGAAATAATTTTCCATATATTTTTTGTTTAATATTGTGGATGTTGATATTTTTTACACTGAACTTGGTCAAAGTTGCAGAAATTTGACTTTCCAAAACAACTAATACCCCTTATATTTTCGAACTAATGGAATATTTAGTTTGGCGGGTGGGGAGATGATTGAGTGTGTTTTATGTTTATTTATAAATAATGTGGTGGGACTTTCGTGGTGCGATTATGTGTTATCCGCTAATCAACCTATATTTATGTGGGGAAATTTGTACATGGGTGGCTACATGTACTATATTGGTGTTAAAGTATCACATGGTGTCGGTTTTTTTTCTAGGTGATGGGAGGGCGCGGGGTTGATATGTTTTTATAGTTGGTTACTGCTGATTGATTTGAAAAACCGTAGGCCCAATCCAAAATTGAATACCTCAATCGAATGAAAGAGCTTCAGAATTAGGGAGTAATGAATTACAGTAATTAAATTGAGAGATCCTAAAAAAAGATTGTTGACCCGATCAAACTCGGTGACCCAATTCTAAATTGAAGACCTCAATTAATTGTAAGGCATTCAAAATTAGGAAGCATAGTGTATAGTATAACAGAATTGAATGAGAGAGCTTTGAGAAATTGTTGACTCGGTCAAAATCGAGCGACCTAATATTAATTGGAGACCTTAATTGGTTGTGATGTCTTAAAAACTAGGGAGCATAGTGTGCAGTATAGAAGCGTTGGGCGCACGTTGCTATGCCATTGTTGTTCTTGGGTTTCTTAAAAAAAATCTTGCTCTGTTTTAAAATACAATATAATTCGATTCATCATGCAATGAACACTAGTAGAAAAAGGGCCTATTGTCCCGGTTCGTAAGGGTCATTTGTCCCGGTTTTTAAACCGGGATTAAAGTGTCGGTACTAATGCCCTAAACCTTTAGTCCCGGTTCTTACATAAACCGGGACAGATGGGCTTCCTCGTGGCCGGTGCGGCGAGCCCAGGTAGGAGGCCCTTTGGTCCCGGTTGGTGGCACCAACTGGGACCAATAGGCATCCACGCGTCAGCATTTCAGGTGCTGGCATTTTTTTGAAGGGGGGGGGTAGGGGGTTTTGAGGGGTTAATTTAGGTGTTTCACATATTGTGTTAGCTAGCTAATTAATAGAGAGAAGTGTCCTCTCTTATCTCCGTGCTTGGTCGACGCTACGTACTATACGTATAGAGAGGACTAGACATGCTAGCTAGTAAACAAATGAAGGAAACAGAAGATCGTCATAAACATATGCATACAGAGAGAAGTGATATCGACCACCTCTCCTTCTCTAAGAGATTGATCGAATAACAAGTTCTTGTATATCTATCCGATGCTACTGGCTACATATTTACAATATAAGTATCTCTTATAATATAATCTCCTAATTAAAAACGAGCTGATTAGGGTCCACATGGTATTCTCCGTCTTTAGCGATCACGTGGTCAAGAAAGAATGCCGCCAATTCCTCTTGAATTCATCGCATACGATCTGGTGGTAGGAGTTCATCCCGCATCCGAAATATCTAATTTGAAGAAGGGGGTCAATACATATATATGAATGAATGAAACTGAACACAAATGATCGATGGTAATAAAATAAAATTGTGAATATTATTATTTACGCACTTCATATTGTTTGTCAGAGTAGCCACGCTCACAGGTCGTGTGGCGGATGGACTCGCAAATATAGTATCCACAGTAACCATTCCCTTGTTCCTGCCACAACCAGTTTACAAGAAATAGAGGTCAATCAAACTGATAATTAGCAAGCATGCTAAATGGTATTGATGAAACTAGCGCTTGAATCACTAGGAGATGCGTGGAACATGCTACTATAGTACTTACTTTCGGGTGTCTAAATTGCAGCTTCTTCGGCAGTCCCGGAGTTTTTGAGGTGAATTTTTTCCAAACCCTTCCAGACAAAGAAAACAATTACTTGATATCAGGAAATGAACAAAGTTGCCGATATGGTGCGATAATGATTGATTTAACTTACTTCTCTAGAATTTTAGTCATGTCCACATACTCCTTGGGATCTTTTCGTCTCGAGTCTAAGACGGTTACTAGTCCCTGCTCAAGGTTAATCTCTAGGAGAATATAGTGGAAGCTGCGCACACATGCATAACTCATCAATTACATTACTATAACCTCGACTAATAACGGAAACCGAATATGCACAAGACAGTAACACTCACTGGAATTCGTAAGGGAAGAGTATTATAACTTTGTTTTGATTTAATACAAACGATTGTAGCAGCTTGGCCTCGGTATCTTTGGACTGAAATTCAACCATATATGCATCTATGAGATTTGTGTTAATGAACCCAATATCACCGATTTGTCTTTTCTTCAATTCGGTGATCTTCAATCCGCATAATATAGTGAGGATAATTAAAAATACATGCAATGAAAGAGCTGACCTATATATAGAGACTTAATGACAGAAGTAGTACTACTTACAGGCAGTAGCAAGTGATCATCAATTTATCGAGGGCCTTTAGATTGAAAAATGCGAAGAACTCCTCAAATGGAACATTCAACAGTTCAATTTCTACGAGGTCATGTTCCTCTCTAACTCTCAGCGTCAAAATATTCCTCCCCTCAGACTCTCTACAGGTTTTCATGTACCAATCATGGAATCTTCGCATCATCGTTGTTAGAGATCTTTCCTCTTTGACGAGAGGCTTCCCATACACGTATTTGTGTTCGTCCACCTCCAAGAAATCATAATGTACATTGTCGGGCAGGTAATCTTCAAGATTGTTATAACCGGGCACCATCCGCCCGGAACATTAGCGATGATATCGCTAGACACCTGGAGCGGGGGGGGGGGGGACGATTGGTTCGCTTGTTCGCCGAGTTGGGCAACTTTTTTCTTAGCTCATCTTTCTGCTAACCTTTGAGCACTAACAGTACTTCCTGACCGCGACGCTTAGATAAATGGCTTCGTAAGAATGCGCTCATAATTGTCTTTTGCCGGAGACTTTGGTGGTTTCTTAGCTTTTACCTGATATATCTTCTCGTACGGAGGTGGATTTTTCTTTGCTTTCACCCCTTCAAAGAAGTTCTTCACTTTGGCTTGCACGATCTGCGTGGTTTCCTCCACAATCCTCTCGTATGGTAACTTCTCTGGAGTCTTCAGAGAAGGACAGAATCTGTATTGCCTCCCGGCTCTGGTTGTACTGCTTGACGCCGGAGCAGACGGAGCAGCTACGGCTATCTTTCCTTTCTTACGAGGCGGAGGAGAAGGACTACGACGCGCCGGAGCAGCCGGAGCGGCGGCGGGTCTCTTGATCTGCCCTTGTTGACGAGGCGGAGAAGGGGGAGGCTGGCTGCTCGGGCGCGCTGGTGCAGGCGAAGTGCCTCCACGCGCTGGAGAAGGAGGCTGAGTGCCCTGATCACTCGCCGGAGGAGGAGGCGGAGGAGAAGGCGGATTGCCCTGACTCGCTAGAGGAGGAGGAGGAGGCGGAGGCGTCCAGTTCGGAAGGTTGATGAGCTCCTTCCGCCATAGGCATGGAGTCTTCAGAGAAGAACCCAGCCGAATCTCCCCTTCACCCGTAGGGTGGTCAAGCTCAACGTTCTCAAATCCGTCCATTATTTGGTCCACCATCACCCTAGCATATCCTTCTGGAATCGACTGGCCGTGGTAGGTTGTGCCAGGTTTAGTAGGTAAAACAGAGCCAACAGCCGCCTTGACTTTCAATGTCATCCATCGCGTCATAAGGTGGCAATGTTGAGACTCCGTGATAGCATCCACGGGGTAGCTAGCAGGAGCCGTGAAGACAAGCTCCAGCTGCTGAGTCTGCTTGGTGGAAGCCACACTGCTTCTCCGCTGAGATGGCGGGGTAGATCCAGGGGAAGCTTCGGCATGTCGTTTGCTGCGATCTGCTTCTCGTTCCTCTAGCCCTTGTACCCTTTCGTGCAACGCTTGCAGTTAGCTATGCTCCACTTTCTTCCTCCTCTCCTGGGTTTTGTAACCCCCTGCGTCCGGAAACCCAGCCTTCCACGGAACAAAGTCTGGCGTGCCTCGTGTCCGTCTAGCGTTCTCAGGATTCCCGAGGGCCATTGTGAGCTCGTCCTTCTCTCTTTCTGGAACGAATGTCCCTTGCTACGCTTTCTCGATATACTCCTGAAGCCTCGTGACGGGTATTCGCAGTTGCTCTTCCGTCCAAACGCACTTCCATGATACAGGGTACAAGGTTCCGCCAACCCCGAAGAACCAAGTCCGGCAACGGTCTAGCCAGTTCAATGTCTCTGGTTCGACCCCTTTAGCAATCAGGTCATTCTCAGCCTTGTGCCACAAAGGTCGGGCTTTGAGGTAGCCACCTGACCCCTTGCGATGGTGATGCTTCTTCTTCGCAGCATTTTTCTTGTTTGCCGCTGACATCTTCTTACTCTTTTCCGATGTCTTGTGGGCCACAAATGCGGGCCAGTGATCTCAGATCTTCTCATACTTTCCGGTGAATTCTGGTGTCAAATCTTCGTCGACAAACTCTATTTTCAGCTCATTCTTCCACCTCCTGAATAGTTCTGCCATCTTCTTAAGAGCATGAGACTTGATCAATTGCTCTTTAACTGGCTTCTTTGGATCCTCCTCTGGCGGTAGGGTGTAATTTGCCTTAAGCGACGTCCAAAGATCTTCTTTCTCCATATCGGAGACATAAGACACCTCAGGGTCTTCATTCTTAGGCTTTAACCATTGCTGGATACTGATCGGGATCTTGTCCTTAACAAGAACCCCACACTGAGCACGAAATGCATCCCTTGTACGGATGGGTTCAATCGGCTTGCCATCGCGCGCGATTGCTGTGATCTCAAACCTTTCATCTGAGTTCAACTTTGTCTTCAGGCCTTGTTTCTTTACCGAAGTTGTGCTCTATCCGGAGGGCTAGAGAAAAGAAGAAAGATGAGAGTTAATTAATATGTGTACATACGAAAACAATGAATGCATCAATTAGCTAGTCAGCACAGGCTTAACTAATATATATACCTGGCCGGACTCGGTTCAGTCACCGGAGTTGTCATCATGGTCTACTTCTTGTACCGGCATTGGGTCATTGGAGCCATCATAATCATAGCCTTCTTCTTCACTACCCTGTCCTTCCAGACCATCGGTGTCGTTGAGAAACGACGCAACGACATCACTTCCTTTTGCGATTATGTCCCCCAACATCGCTTCTGTTGCTTCATCTCGGGGGTGCTCCATAGTTTCTGCAAATATTTACAACATGGCAATTATTATTCAAACATGACAGATGGATATATTAGTGGCAAACGTAGAACTAGCTAGCTAATATAATTACAATAAGGAATCATATTAGTGGCCTCGACGCTGCTTCTCTAGGGCTTGGAGTGGCCTCGGCAACGCTTCAAGGGTTTGGGGTGGCCTCGACAACGCTTCAAGGGTTTGGGGTGGCCTCGACAACGCTTCAAGGGTTTGGGGTGGCCTCGATGACAACACTCTTTTAACTTGGTAATTTGGGTGGCCTCGAGAGAGTTTGTCGGGTAGGGGCGCGGCGGGAGGGGGTAGGAGATCAACATCGTTTTTTTCTATGGTTTGGGTGTCCTCGAGAGTTTTGTTCGAGCGAGAGGGTCGGGGGGTGCTCCCGTGGTATAAGTTATCATGGTCGAGAGGGGGTATATATATCGACCGCCCCTCATGTCGAAGTTATCCGGGAGGGGGTTATATCGACAAACGACGACATACATACATGGGAAAATAATGTTATTGGGGAGGGGGTATATCGACCCCCCTCGTGTTGAAGTTATCGGGAGGGGGTATATCGACAATAACATACCCGATAAAAAATGAGAAGACAAAAGAAGAAATAAAAAGAGGAGAAGAAGAAAGGAATAGAAGAGAAGCGATCGAAGAAAAAAAAAGGAGAAGAAGAAAGGAATAGAGAAGAAGAAGAAAAAATAGTATTTTTTCTTCTTCTTCTCTTTTCCTTTCTTCTTCTCCTCTTCTTTTTCTTTATTTTTCCTCTTCTTATTTATTTCTCCTCTTCTTCCTCTCCTCTTCTTCTCCTTTCTTCCTCTTCTTATTTTCCTTTTTCCTCTCATTCTTTTTCTTTTACTTCCTTTCCTAGCTAGATATTCAAAAAATTTCTAAAAATTAAATTAACCTAAAATGTACTAAATTAGAGAACATATATAGATAAAACTTTTCTAAAAATCTAGCTTGCATATATGTATACTTTAAAACATCATTACATTTGAAAAAAAATACATACATACATAAAAAACATGTAAAATATACATACAAACATATATGAACATACATAAAAAATACATGTATCTAAAAAATACATACATACATATATGAAAATCTTAAAACATGTAAAAAAATCTAATAAAATTTTAAAAAACAGAATTAATCTAATAAAAATTAACCGGGGGCGGTTGGCGACGGCGACGACGGGGGCGGCGAGGGCGCCGGCGCGGGGGGGGGGGGGGGGGGGGGGCGTGCAGGGCCTCGGGCACGGGGCAGGGACCGGTGCGGCATCGGCCACGACGTGGTCGAGGGCAGGGGCGGCGTTATGACGGCATCAGAGGTAGGGACGGCGCGGCGACGGTGTCGGAGGCAGGGCAGCGAGGGCGCCGGCGCACGGGGGTGGTCCGCGGGCAGGGGCTCGGGCGCGGGGCAGATGCGATGATGGCAACGGCAACGAGGAGCAGCGTTGGGGCGTCGGGCGGCGGGGAAGATGAACTGAAAGAAAATTTTCACAAGTGTTTGTTTTATACCCAACCCTTTAGTCCCGGTTTGTGGCACCAACCGGTACCAATGCACCCCCCATTTAGTCCCAGTTGGTGCCACCAACCGAGACCAAAGGTCTCTTTTAAGCAGCCCAAAGCGCGGGAAGCAGAGGCCTCTGGTCTCGGTTGGTGGCACCAACCGGGACTAAAGTGGGGGCATTGGTACCGGTTGGTGCCACGAACCGGTACCAAAGGCCCCTGTGCTGCCCTCGTCGCGACCAAAGTTTAGTCCCACCTCGCTTGCTCAAGAGGGGTCGCACCTGTTTATAAGCGTGACTCTGCCCACACATTTGAACTCCTCACTATTACAAGCCTACTGGCCTAAACTTGTGTCTCTGCCTATGGGCCTGCTGGGCCGTCTACGAGCCTGAATCCCTGGCCAAATAGGGTTTCTAGTCGTATTCAGGCAGCGGTGGCCCAGTAGGTGGCAATTTTTTTATTTTTTCCCATTTTTTGTTTTTTTTGCTTTATTTATTTTATTTTATTTTATTTTATTTTATTTTGTTTTGTTTATATTACATATTTATTTTATTTTATGATAATTCTTTTTGCTATTAAAGTTTCTAACAAAAATAGTTCTTTATGAAAATTCTTTTTTGCTTTTACTGATTTTGAACAGAAAATACTTTGATAATTTTAGTTTCATAAATTTATTTATGTTATTAAAGTTTATTGTATTTTATTTTATTTTGTTTCTGCTTACATATTTTATTATAGTTTATATTATTTTGTTTCAAATTATTTGTTTATTTTATTTTATGATAATTCTTTTTGCTATTATAGTTGTCTGTGTTCCAAATGCACCATTCAAAGCCACATCATCAATTTACAACCCTTTCTGACTTCATTTGTTATTTTTCATGCATTTACTGATTACTTTGAGCTATAAGACCATGAAATTGAAAAGCATTTGAAATGAACTCTGAAAAGGTTGAAAGTTGGCATGGTATCATCATTTCACCCACATAGCATGTGCGAGAAAGTAGAGAGGGTTACGGCCAAAACTGGATGCACTTCGTGTACAAAACAGACCTTCTCTTTCGAATTATCACGGTTTCATACGGAAACTCGTCTGTTACAAAGGGATTTCATTTTTTTAACTTATTTGAACTCCATAGTTTTTTGTGTTCAAAAATGCACCATTTAAAGCCACATCATCAATTTACAACACTTTCTGACTTCATTTGTTATTTTTCATGCATTTATTGGCTATTTTGAAAAATAAGACCATGAAATTGAAAAGCATTTGAAATGAACTCTGAAAAGGTTGAAAGTTGGCATGGTATCATCATTTCACCCACATAGCATGTGCGAGAAAGTAGAGAGGGTTACGGCAAAAACTGGATGCACTTCGTGTACAAAACGGATAATCTCTTTCGAAGTATTAGGGTTTCATACAGAAACTCGTCTGTTACAAAGTGTTTCATTTTTTTGAACTTATTTGAACTCCATAGTTTTTTTGTGTTCAAAATGCACCATCCAAAGCCACATCATCAATTTACAACCCCTTTTGACTTCATTTGTTATTTTTTCATGCATTTACTAATTATTTTGAGCTATAAGACCATGAAATTGAAAAGCATTTGAAATGAACTCTAAAAAGGTTGAAAGTTGGCATGGTATCATCATTTCACCAACGTAGCATGTGCAATAAAGTAGAGAGGGTTACGGCAAAAACTGGATGCACTTCGTGTACAAAACGGACAATCTCTTTCGAAGTATGAGGGTTTCATACGGAAATTCGTCTATTACAAAGGGATTTCATTTTTTGAACTTATTTGAACTCCATAGTTTTTTGTGTTCAAAATGCACCATTCAAAGCCACATTATCAATTACAACCCTTTCTGACTTCATTTGTTATTTTTCATGCATTTAGTGATTATTATGAGCTATAAGACCATGAAATTGAAAAGCATTTGAAATGAACTCTGAAAAGGTTGAAAGTTGGCATGGTATCATCATTTCACCCGCATAGCATGTGTGAGAAAGTAGAGAGGGTTACAGCAAAAACTGGATGCACTTCGTGTACAAAACGGACAATCTCTTTTGAAGTATGAGGGTTTCATACGGAAACTCGTCTGTTACAAAGGGATTTCATTTTTTTGAACTTATTTGAACTCCATAGTTTTTATGTATTCAAAATGCACCATTCAAAGCCACATCATCAATTTACAACCCTTTCTGACTTTGTTTGTTATTTTCATGCATTTACTGATTATTTTGAGCTATAAGACCATGAAATTGAGAAACATTGAAATGAACTCTGAAAAGGTTGAAAGTTGGGATGGTATCATCATTTCACCCACATAGCATGTGTGAGAAAATATAGAGGGTTACGGCAAAAACTGGATGCACTTCATGTACAAAACGGACAATCTCTTTCGAAGTATATGAGTTTCATACGGAAACTCGTGTGTTACAAAGGGATCTTATTTTTTTGAACTTATTTGAACTCCATAGTTTTTCTGTGTTCAAAATGCACCATTTAAAGCCACATCCTCAATTTACAACCCTTTCTGACTTCATTTGTTATTTTTCAGGCATTTACTGGCTATTTTGAAAAATAAGACCATGAAATTGAAAAGCATTTGAAATGAACTCTGAAAAAGTTGAAAGTTGGCATGATATCATCATTTCACCCACATAGCATGTGCAAGAAAGTAGAGAGGGTTACGGCAAAAACTGGATGCACTTCGTGTACAAAACAGACAATCTCTTTCGAATTATCAGGGTTTCAAACGGAAACTCGTCTGTTACAAAGGGATTTCATTTTTTTGAACTTATTTGAACTCCATAGTTTTTCTGTGTTAAAAAATGCACCATTTAAAGCCACATCCTCAATTTACAACCCTTTCTGACTTCATTTGTTATTTTTTCAGGCATTTACTGGCTATTTTGACAAATAAGACCATGAAATTGAAAAGCATTTGAAATGAACTCTGAAAAGTTGAAAGTTGGCATGATATCTTCATTTCACCCACATAGCATGTGCGAGAAAGTAGAGAGGGTTACGGCAAAAACTGGATGCACTTCGTGTACAAAACGGATAATCTCTTTTGAAGTATTAGGGTTTCATACGGAAACTCGTCTGTTACAAAGGGATTTCATTTTTTTGAACTTATTTGAACTCCATAGTTTTTCTGTGTTGAAAATGCACCATTCAAAGCCACATCATCAATTTACAACCCTTTCTGACTTCATTTGTTATTTTTCATGCATTTACTAATTATTTTTAGCTATAAGACAATGAAATTGAAAAGCATTTGAAATGAACTCTGAAAAGGTTGAAAGTTGGCATGGTATCATCATTTCACCAACGTAACATGTGCGATAAAGTAGAGAGGGTTACGGCAAAAACTGGATGCACTTCGTGTACAAAACGGACAATCTCTTTCGAAGTATGAGGGTTTCATACGGAAATTCGTCTATTACAAAGGGATTTCATTTTTTGAACTTATTTGAACTCCATAGTTTTTTTGTGTTCAAAATGCACCATTCAAAGCCACATTATCAATTACAACCCTTTCTGACTTCATTTGTTATTTTTCATGCATTTACTGATTATTATGAGCTATAAGACCATGAAATTGAAAAGCATTTGAAATGAACTCTGAAAAGGTTGAAAGTTGGCATGGTATCATCATTTCACCCGCATAGCATGTGTGAGAAAGTAGAGAGGGTTACAGCAAAAACTGGATGCACTTCGTGTACAAAACGGACAATCTCTTTTGAAGTATGAGGGTTTCATACGGAAACTCGTCTGTTACAAAGGGATTTCATTTTTTTGAACTTATTTGAACTCCATAGTTTTTATGTATTCAAAATGCACCATTCAAAGCCACATCATCAATTTACAACCCTTTCTGACTTTGTTTGTTATTTTCATGCATTTACTGATTATTTTGAGCTATAAGACCATGAAATTGAAAAACATTGAAATGAACTCTGAAAAGGTTGAAAGTTGGGATGGTATCATCATTTCACCCACATAGTATGTGTGAGAAAATATAGAGGGTTACGGCAAAAACTGGATGCACTTCATGTACAAAACGGACAATCTCTTTCGAAGTATATGAGTTTCATATGGAAACTCGTGTGTTACAAAGGGATCTTATTTTTTTGAACTTATTTGAACTCCATAGTTTTTCTGTGTTCAAAATGCACCATTTAAAGCCACATCCTCAATTTACAACCCTTTCTGACTTCATTTGTTATTTTTCAGGCATTTACTGGCTATTTTGAAAAATAAGACCATGAAATTGAAAAGCGTTTGAAATGAACTCTGAAAAAGTTGAAAGTTGGCATGATATCATCATTTCACCCACATAGCATGTGCGAGAAAGTAGAGAGGGTTACGGCAAAAACTGGATGCACTTCGTGTACAAAACAGACAATCTCTTTCGAATTATCAGGGTTTCAAACGGAAACTCGTCTGTTACAAAGGGATTTCATTTTTTTGAACTTATTTGAACTCCATAGTTTTTCTGTGTTAAAAAATGCACCATTTAAAGCCACATCCTCAATTTACAACCCTTTCTGACTTCATTTGTTATTTTTCAGGCATTTACTGGCTATTTTGACAAATAAGACCATGAAATTGAAAAGCATTTGAAATGAACTCTGGAAAAGTTGAAAGTTGGCATGATATCTTCATTTCACCCACATAGCATGTGCGAGAAAGTAGAGAGGGTTACGGCAAAAACTGGATGCACTTCGTGTACAAAACGGATAATCTCTTTTGAAGTATTAGGGTTTCATACGGAAACTCGTCTGTTACAAAGGGATTTCATTTTTTTGAACTTATTTGAACTCCATAGTTTTTCTGTGTTGAAAATGCACCATTCAAAGCCACATCATCAATTTACAACCCTTTCTGACTTCATTTGTTATTTTTCATGCATTTACTAATTATTTTTAGCTATAAGACAATGAAATTGAAAAGCATTTGAAATGAACTCTGAAAAGGTTGAAAGTTGGCATGGTATCATCATTTCACCAACGTAACATGTGCGATAAAGTAGAGAGGGTTACGGCAAAAACTGGATGCACTTCGTGTACAAAACGGACAATCTCTTTCGAAGTATGAGGGTTTCATACGGAAATTCGTCTATTACAAAGGGATTTCATTTTTTGAACTTATTTGAACTCCATAGTTTTTTTGTGTTCAAAATGCACCATTCAAAGCCACATTATCAATTACAACCCTTTCTGACTTCATTTGTTATTTTTCATGCATTTACTGATTATTATGAGCTATAAGACCATGAAATTGAAAAGCATTTGAAATGAACTCTGAAAAGGTTGAAAGTTGGCATGGTATCATCATTTCACCCACATAGCATGTGTGAGAAAGTAGAGAGGGTTACAGTAAAAACTGGATGCACTTCGTGTACAAAACGGACAATCTCTTTTGAAGTATGAGGGTTTCATACGGAAACTCGTCTGTTACAAAAGGATTTCATTTTTTTGAACTCCATAGTTTTTATGTGTTCAAAATGCACCATTCAAAGCCACATCATCAATTTACAACCCTTTCTGACTTTGTTTGTTATTTTCATGCATTTACTGATTATTTTGAGCTATAAGACCATGAAATTGAAAAACATTGAAATGAACTCTGAAAAGGTTGAAAGTTGGGATGGTATCATCATTTCACCCACATAGCATGTGTGAGAAAATATAGAGGGTTACGGCAAAAACTGGATGCACTTCATGTACAAAACGGACAATCTCTTTCGAAGTATATGGGTTTCATACGGAAACTCGTCTGTTACAAAGGATCTCATTTTTTTCAACTTATTTGAACTCCATAGTTTTTATGTGTTCAAAATGCACCATTTAAAGCCACATCCTCAATTTACAACCCTTTCTGACTTCATTTGTTATTTTCCAGGCATTTACTGGCTATTTTGAAAAATAAGACCATGAAATTGAAAAGCATTTGAAATGAACTCTGAAAAAGTTGAAAGTTGGCATGATATCATCATTTCACCCACATAGCATGTGCGAGATTGTAGAGAGGGTTACGGCAAAAACTGGATGCACTTCGTGTACAAAACAGACAATCTCTTTCGAATTATCAGGGTTTCAGGGAAACTCGTCTGTTACAAAGGGATTTCATTTTTTTGAACTTATTTGAACTCCATAGTTTTTCTGTGTTCAAAAATGCACCATTTAAAGCCACATCCTCAATTTACAACCCTTTCTGACTTCATTTGTTATTTTTCAGGCATTTAGTGGCTATTTTGAAAAATAAGACCATGAAATTAAAAAGCATTTGAAATGAACTCTGAAAAAGTTGAAAGTTGGCGTGATATCATCATTTCACCCACATAGCATGTGCGAGAAAGTAGAGAGGGTTACGGCAAAAACTGGATGCACTTCGTGTACAAAACAGACAATCTCTTTCGAAGTATCAGGGTTTCATACGGAAACTCGTCTGTTACAAAGGGATTTCATTTTTTTGAACTTATTTGAACTCCATATTTTTCTGTGTTCAAAATGCACCATTCAAAGCCACATCATCAATTTACAACCCTTTCTGACTTCATTTGTTATTTTTCATGCATTTACTGATTATTTTGAGCAATAAGACCATGAAATTGAAAAGCATTTGAAATGAACTCTGAAAAGGTTGAAAGTTGGCATGGTATCATCATTTCACCCACATAGCATGTGCGAGAAAGTAGAGAGGGTTACGGCAAAAACTGGATGCACTTCGTGTACAAAACGGACAATCTCTTTCGAAGTATCAGGGTTTCATACGGAAACTCGTCTGTTACAAAGGGATTTCATTTTTTTGAACTTATTTGAACTCCATAGTTTTTCTGTGTTCAAAATGCACCATTCAAAGCACATCATCAATTTACAACCCTTTCTGACTTCATTTGTTATTTTTCATGCATTTACTGATTATTTTGAGCTATAAGACCATGAAATTGAAAAGCATTTGAAATGAACTCTGAAAAGGTTGAAAGCTGGCATGGTATCATCATTTCACCCACATAGCATGTGCGAGAAAGTAGAGAGGGTTACGGCAAAAACTGGATGCACTTCGTGTACAAAACGGACAATCTCTTTCGAAGTATGAGGGTTTCATACGGAAACTCGTCTGTTACAAAGGGATTTCATTTTTTGAACTTATTTGAACTCCATAGTTTTTCTGTGTTCAAAATGCACCATTCAAAGCCACATCATCAATTTACAACCCTTTCTGACTTCATTTGTTATTTTTCATGCATTTACTGATTATTTGAGCTATAAGACCATGAAATTGAAAAGCATTTGAAATGAACTCTGAAAAGGTTGAAAGTTGGCATGGTATCATCATTTCACCCACATAGCATGTGCGAGAAAGTAGAGAGGGTTACGGCAAAAACTGGATGCACTTCGTGTACAAAACGGACAATCTCTTTCGAAGTATCATGGTTTCATACGGAAACTCGTCTGTTACAAAGGGATTTCATTTTTTTGAACTTATTTGAACTCCATAGTTTTTCTGTGTTCAAAATGCACCATTCAAAGCCACATCATCAATTTACAACCCTTTCTGACTTCATTTGTTATTTTCATGCATTTACTGATTATTTTGAGCTATAAGACCATGAAATTGAAAAGCATTTGAAATGAACTCTGAAAAGGTTGCAAGTTGGCATGGTATCATCATTTCACCCACATAGCATGTGTGAGAAAGTAGAGAGGGTTACGGCAAAAACTGGATGCACTTCGTGTACAAAACGGACAATCTCTTTCGAAGTATCAGGGTTTCATACGGAAACTCGTCTGTTACAAAGGGATTTCATTTTTTTAAACTTATTTGAACTCCATAGATTTTTCTGTGTTCAAAATGCACCATTCAAAGCCACATCATCAATTTACAACCCTTTCTGACTTCATTTGTTATTTTTCATGCATTTACTGATTATTTTGAGCATAAGACCATGAAATTGAAAAGCATTTGAAATGAACTCTGAAAAGGTTCGAAGTTGGCATGGTATCATCATTTCACCCACATAGCATGTGCGAGAAAGTAGAGAGGGTTACGGCAAAAACTGGATGCACTTCGTGTACAAAACGGACAATCTCTTTCGAAGTATCAGGGTTTCATACGGAAACTCGTCTGTTACAAAGGGATTTCATTTTTTTGAACTTATTTGAACTCCATAGTTTTTCTGTGTTCAAAATGCACCATTCAAAGCCACATCATCAATTTACAACCCTTTCTGACTTCATTTGTTATTTTTCATGCATTTACTGATTATTTTGAGCAATAAGACCATGAAATTGAAAAGCATTTGAAATGAACTCTGAAAAGTTGAAAGTTGGCATGGTATCATCATTTCACCCACATAGCATGTGCGAGAAAGTAGAGAGGGTTACGGCAAAAACTGGATGCACTTCGTGTACAAAACGGACAATCTCTTTCGAAGTATCAGGGTTTCATACGGAAACTCGTCTGTTACAAAGGGATTTCATTTTTTTGAACTTATTTGAACTCCATAGTTTTTCTGTGTTCAAAATGCACCATTCAAAGCCACATCATCAATTTACAACCCTTTCTGACTTCATTTGTTATTTTTCATGCATTTACTGATTATTTTGAGCTATAAGACCATGAAATTGAAAAGCATTTGAAATGAACTCTGAAAAGGTTCCAAGTTGGCATGGTATCATCATTTCACCCACATAGCATGTGCGAGAAAGTAGAGAGGGTTACGGCAAAAACTGGATGCACTTCGTGTACAAAACGGACAATCTCTTTCGAAGTATCAGGGTTTCATACGGAAACTCGTCTGTTACAAAGGGATTTCATTTTTTGAACTTATTTGAACTCCATAGATTTTCTGTGTTCAAAATGCACCATTCAAAGCCACATCATCAATTTACAACCCTTTCTGACTTCATTTGTTATTTTTCATGCATTTACTGATTATTTTGAGCTATAAGACCATGAAATTGAAAAGCATTTGAAATGAACTCTGAAAAGGTTCCAAGTTGGCATGGTATCATCATTTCACCCACATAGCATGTGCGAGAAAGTAGAGAGGGTTACGGCAAAAACTGGATGCACTTCGTGTACAAAACGGACAATCTCTTTCGAAGTATCAGGGTTTCATACGGAAACTCGTCTGTTACAAAGGGATTTCATTTTTTTGAACTTATTTGAACTCCATTGTTTTTCTGTGTTCAAAATGCACCATTCAAAGCCACATCATCAATTTACAACCCTTTCTGACTTCATTTGTTATTTTTCATGCATTTACTGATTATTTTGAGCTATAAGACCATGAAATTGAAAAGCATTTGAAATGAACTCTGAAAAGGTTCCAAGTTGGCATGGTATCATCATTTCACCCACATAGCATGTGCGAGAAAGTAGAGAGGGTTACGGCAAAAACTGGATGCACTTCGTGTACAAAACGGACAATCTCTTTCGAAGTATCAGGGTTTCATACGGAAACTCGTCTGTTACAAAGGGATTTCATTTTTTTGAACTTATTTGAACTCCATAGTTTTTCTGTGTTCAAAATGCACCATTCAAAGCCACATCATCAATTTACAACCCTTTCTGACTTCATTTGTTATTTTTCATGCATTTACTGATTATTTTGAGCTATAAGACCATGAAATTGAAAAGCATTTGAAATGAACTCTGAAAAGGTTCCAAGTTGGCATGGTATCATCATTTCACCCACATAGCATGTGCGAGAAAGTAGAGAGGGTTACGGCAAAAACTGGATGCACTTCGTGTACAAAACGGACAATCTCTTTCGAAGTATCAGGGTTTCATACGGAAACTCGTCTGTTACAAAGGGATTTCATTTTTTTGAACTTATTTGAACTCCATAGTTTTTCTGTGTTCAAAATGCACCATTCAAAGCCACATCATCAATTTACAACCCTTTCTGACTTCATTTGTTATTTTTCATGCATTTACTGATTATTTTGAGCTATAAGACCATGAAATTGAAAAGCATTTGAAATGAACTCTGAAAAGGTTCCAAGTTGGCATGGTATCATCATTTCACCCACATAGCATGTGCGAGAAAGTAGAGAGGGTTACGGCAAAAACTGGATGCACTTCGTGTACAAAACGGACAATCTCTTTCGAAGTATCAGGGTTTCATACGGAAACTCGTCTGTTACAAAGGGATTTCATTTTTTTGAACTTATTTGAACTCCATTGTTTTTCTGTGTTCAAAATGCACCATTCAAAGCCACATCATCAATTTACAACCCTTTCTGACTTCATTTGTTATTTTTCATGCATTTACTGATTATTTTGAGCTATAAGACCATGAAATTGAAAAGCATTTGAAATGAACTCTGAAAAGGTTCCAAGTTGGCATGGTATCATCATTTCACCCACATAGCATGTGCGAGAAAGTAGAGAGGGTTACGGCAAAAACTGGATGCACTTCGTGTACAAAACGGACAATCTCTTTCGAAGTATCAGGGTTTCATACGGAAACTCGTCTGTTACAAAGGGATTTCATTTTTTTGAACTTATTTGAACTCCCTTGTTTTTCTGTGTTCAAAATGCACCATTCAAAGCCACATCATCAATTTACAACCCTTTCTGACTTCATTTGTTATTTTTCATGCATTTACTGATTATTTTGAGCTATAAGACCATGAAATTGAAAAGCATTTGAAATGAACTCTGAAAAGGTTCCAAGTTGGCATGGTATCATCATTTCACCCACATAGCATGTGCGAGAAAGTAGAGAGGGTTACGGCAAAAACTGGATGCACTTCGTGTACAAAACGGACAATCTCTTTCGAAGTATCAGGGTTTCATACGGAAACTCGTCTGTTACAAAGGGATTTCATTTTTTTGAACTTATTTGAACTCCATAGTTTTTCTGTGTTCAAAATGCACCATTCAAAGCCACATCATCAATTTACAACCCTTTCTGACTTCATTTGTTATTTTTCATGCATTTACTGATTATTTTGAGCTATAAGACCATGAAATTGAAAAGCATTTGAAATGAACTCTGAAAAGGTTCCAAGTTGGCATGGTATCATCATTTCACCCACATAGCATGTGCGAGAAAGTAGAGAGGGTTACGGCAAAAACTGGATGCACTTCGTGTACAAAACGGACAATCTCTTTCGAAGTATCAGGGTTTCATACGGAAACTCGTCTGTTACAAAGGGATTTCATTTTTTTGAACTTATTTGAACTCCATTGTTTTCTGTGTTCAAAATGCACCATTCAAAGCCACATCATCAATTTACAACCCTTTCTGACTTCATTTGTTATTTTTCATGCATTTACTGATTATTTTGAGCTATAAGACCATGAAATTGAAAAGCATTTGAAATGAACTCTGAAAAGGTTCCAAGTTGGCATGGTATCATCATTTCACCCACATAGCATGTGCGAGAAAGTAGAGAGGGTTACGGCAAAAACTGGATGCACTTCGTGTACAAAACGGACAATCTCTTTCGAAGTATGAGGGTTTCATACGGAAATTCGTCTATTACAAAGGGATTTCATTTTTTGAACTTATTTGAACTCCATAGTTTTTCTGTGTTCAAAATGCACCATTCAAATCCACATCATCAATTACAACCCTTTCTGACTTCATTTGTTATTTTTCATGCATTTACTGATTATTATGAGCTATAAGACCATGAAATTGAAAAGCATTTGAAATGAACTCTGAAAAGGTTGAAAGTTGGCATGGTATCATCATTTCACCCACATAGCATGTGCGAGAAAGTAGAGAGGGTTACAACAAAAACTGGATGCACTTCATGTACAAAACGGACAATCTCTTTCGAAGTATCAGGGTTTCATACGGAAATTCATCTATTACAAAGGGATTTCATTTTTTGAAATTATTTGAACTCCATAGTTTTCTGTGTTCAAAATGCACCATTCAAAGTCACATCATCAATTACAACCCTTTCTGACTTCATTTGTTATTTTTCATGCATTACTGATTATTTTGAGCTATAAGACCATGAAATTGAAAAGCATTTGAAATGAACTCTGAAAAGGTTCAAGTTGGCATGATATCATCATTTCACCCACATAGCATGTGCGAGAAAGTAGACAGGGTTACAACAAAAACTGGATGCACTTCGCGTACAAAACGGATAATCTCTTTCGAAGTATCAAGGTTTCATACGGAAACTTGTCTGTTACAAAGGGATTTCATTTTTTTGAACTTATTTGCACTCCATAGTTTTTCTGTGCTCAAAATGCACCATTCAAAGCCACATCATCAATTTACAACCCTTTCTGACTTCATTTGTTATTTTCATGCATTTACTGATTATTTTGAGCTATAAGACCATGAAATTGAAAAGCATTTGAAATGAACTCTGAAAAGGTTCCAAGTTGGCATGGTATCATCATTTCACCCACATAGCATGTGCGAGAAAGTAGAGAGGGTTACGGCAAAAACTGGATGCACTTCGTGTACAAAACGGACAATCTCTTTCGAAGTATGAGGGTTTCATACGGAAACTCGTCTGTTACAAAGGGATTTCATTTTTTTTGAACTTATTTGAACTCCATAGTTTTTCTGTGTTCAAAATGCACCATTCAAAGCCACATCATCAATTTACAACCCTTTCTGACTTCATTTGTTATTTTTCATGCATTTACTGATTATTTTAGCTATAAGACCATGAAATTGAAAAGCATTTGAAATGAACTCTGAAAAGGTTGAAAGTTGGCATGGTATCATCATTTCACCCACATAGCATGTGCGAGAAAGTAGAGAGGGTTACGGCAAAAACTGGATGCACTTCGTGTACAAAACAGACAATCTCTTTCGAAGTATCAGGTTTCATACGGAAACTCGTCTGTTACAAAGGGATTTCATTTTTTTGAACTTATTTGAACTCCATAGTTTTTCTGTGTTCAAAATGCACCATTAAAAGCCACATCATCAATTTACAACCCTTTCTGACTTCATTTGTTATTTTTCATGCATTTACTGACTATTTTGAGCTATAAGACCATGAAATTGAAAAGCATTTGAAATGAACTCTGAAAAGGTTCCAAGTTGGCATGGTGTCATCATTTCACCCACATAGCATGTGCGAGAAAGTAGAGAGGGTTACGGCAAAAACTGGATGCACTTCGTGTACAAAACGGACAATCTCTTTCGAAGTATCAGGGTTTCATACGGAAACTCGTCTGTTACAAAGGGATTTCATTTTTTTGAACTTATTTGAACTCCATAGTTTTTCTATGTTCAAAATGCACCATTCAAAGCCACATCATCAATTTACAACCCTTTCTGACTTCATTTGTTATTTTTCATGCATTTACTGATTATTTTGAGCTATAAGACCATGAAATTGAAAAGCATTTGAAATGAACTCTGAAAAGGTTCCAAGTTGGCATGGTATCATCATTTCACCCACATAGCATGTGCGAGAAAGTAGAGAGGGTTACGGCAAAAACTGGATGCACTTCGTGTACAAAACGGACAATCTCTTTCGAAGTATCAGGGTTTCATACGGAAACTCGTCTGTTACAAAGGGATTTCATTTTTTGAACTTATTTGAACTCCATTGTTTTTCTGTGTTCAAAATGCACCATTCAAAGCCACATCATCAATTTACAACCCTTTCTGACTTCATTTGTTATTTTTCATGCATTTACTGATTATTTTGAGCTATAAGACCATGAAATTGAAAAGCATTTGAAATGAACTCTGAAAAGGTTCCAAGTTGGCATGGTATCATCATTTCACCCACATAGCATGTGCGAGAAAGTAGAGAGGGTTACGGCAAAAACTGGATGCACTTCGTGTACAAAACGGACAATCTCTTTCGAAGTATCAGGGTTTCATACGGAAACTCGTCTGTTACAAAGGGATTTCATTTTTTTGAACTTATTTGAACTCCATTGTTTTTCTGTGTTCAAAATGCACCATTCAAAGCCACATCATCAATTTACAACCCTTTCTGACTTCATTTGTTATTTTTCATGCATTTACTGATTATTTTGAGCTATAAGACCATGAAATTGAAAAGCATTTGAAATGAACTCTGAAAAGGTTCCAAGTTGGCATGGTATCATCATTTCACCCACATAGCATGTGCGAGAAAGTAGAGAGGGTTACGGCAAAAACTGGATGCACTTCGTGTACAAAACGGACAATCTCTTTCGAAGTATCAGGGTTTCATACGGAAACTCGTCTGTTACAAAGGGATTTCATTTTTTTGAACTTATTTGAACTCCATAGTTTTTCTGTGTTCAAAATGCACCATTCAAAGCCACATCATCAATTTACAACCCTTTCTGACTTCATTTGTTATTTTTCATGCATTTACTGATTATTTTGAGCTATAAGACCATGAAATTGAAAAGCATTTGAAATGAACTCTGAAAAGGTTCCAAGTTGGCATGGTATCATCATTTCACCCACATAGCATGTGCGAGAAAGTAGAGAGGGTTACGGCAAAAACTGGATGCACTTCGTGTACAAAACGGACAATCTCTTTCGAAGTATCAGGGTTTCATACGGAAACTCGTCTGTTACAAAGGGATTTCATTTTTTTGAACTTATTTGAACTCCATAGTTTTTCTGTGTTCAAAATGCACCATTCAAAGCCACATCATCAATTTACAACCCTTTCTGACTTCATTTGTTATTTTTCATGCATTTACTGATTATTTTGAGCTATAAGACCATGAAATTGAAAAGCATTTGAAATGAACTCTGAAAAGGTTCCAAGTTGGCATGGTATCATCATTTCACCCACATAGCATGTGCGAGAAAGTAGAGAGGGTTACGGCAAAAACTGGATGCACTTCGTGTACAAAACGGACAATCTCTTTCGAAGTATCAGGGTTTCATACGGAAACTCGTCTGTTACAAAGGGATTTCATTTTTTTGAACTTATTTGAACTCCATAGTTTTTCTGTGTTCAAAATGCACCATTCAAAGCCACATCATCAATTTACAACCCTTTCTGACTTCATTTGTTATTTTTCATGCATTTACTGATTATTTTGAGCTATAAGACCATGAAATTGAAAAGCATTTGAAATGAACTCTGAAAAGGTTCCAAGTTGGCATGGTATCATCATTTCACCCACATAGCATGTGCGAGAAAGTAGAGAGGGTTACGGCAAAAACTGGATGCACTTCGTGTACAAAACGGACAATCTCTTTCGAAGTATCAGGGTTTCATACGGAAACTCGTCTGTTACAAAGGGATTTCATTTTTTTGAACTTATTTGAACTCCATTGTTTTTCTGTGTTCAAAATGCACCATTCAAAGCCACATCATCAATTACAACCCTTTCTGACTTCATTTGTTATTTTTCATGCATTTACTGATTATTTGAGCTATAAGACCATGAAATTGAAAAGCATTTGAAATGAACTCTGAAAAGGTTCAAAGTTGGCATGGTATCATCATTTCACCCACATAGCATGTGCGAGAAAGTAGAGAGGGTTACGGCAAAAACTGGATGCACTTCGTGTACAAAACGGACAATCTCTTTCGAAGTATCAGGGTTTCATACAGAAACTCGTCTGTTACAAAGGGATTTCATTTTTTTGAACTTATTTGAACTCCATAGTTTTTCTGTGCTCAAAATGCACCATTCAAAGCCACATCATCAATTTACAACCCTTTCTGACTTCATTTGTTATTTTTCATGCATTTACTGATTATTTTGAGCTATAAGACCATGAAATTGAAAAGCATTTGAAATGAACTCTGAAAAGGTTCCAAGTTGGCATGGTATCATCATTTCACCCACATAGCATGTGCGAGAAAGTAGAGAGGGTTACGGCAAAAACTGGATGCACTTCGTGTACAAAACGGACAATCTCTTTCGAAGTATCAGGGTTTCATACGGAAACTCGTCTGTTACAAAGGGATTTCATTTTTTTGAACTTATTTGAACTCCATAGTTTTTCTGTGCTCAAAATGCACCATTCAAAGCCACATCATCAATTTACAACCCTTTCTGACTTCATTTGTTATTTTTCATGCATTTACTGATTATTTTGAGCTATAAGACCATGAAATTGAAAAGCATTTGAAATGAACTCTGAAAAGGTTCCAAGTTGGCATGGTATCATCATTTCACCCACATAGCATGTGCGAGAAAGTAGAGAGGGTTACGGCAAAAACTGGATGCACTTCGTGTACAAAACGGACAATCTCTTTCGAAGTATCAGGGTTTCATACGGAAACTCGTCTGTTACAAAGGGATTTCATTTTTTTGAACTTATTTGAACTCCATAGTTTTTCTGTGTTCAAAATGCACCATTCAAAGCCACATCATCAATTTACAACCCTTTCTGACTTCATTTGTTATTTTTCATGCATTTACTGATTATTTTGAGCTATAAGACCATGAAATTGAAAAGCATTTGAAATGAACTCTGAAAAGGTTCCAAGTTGGCATGGTATCATCATTTCACCCACATAGCATGTGCGAGAAAGTAGAGAGGGTTACGGCAAAAACTGGATGCACTTCGTGTACAAAACGGACAATCTCTTTCGAAGTATCAGGGTTTCATACGGAAACTCGTCTGTTACAAAGGGATTTCATTTTTTTGAACTTATTTGAACTCCATAGTTTTTCTGTGTTCAAAATGCACCATTCAAAGCCACATCATCAATTTACAACCCTTTCTGACTTCATTTGTTATTTTTCATGCATTTACTGATTATTTTGAGCTATAAGACCATGAAATTGAAAAGCATTTGAAATGAACTCTGAAAAGGTTCCAAGTTGGCATGGTATCATCATTTCACCCACATAGCATGTGCGAGAAAGTAGAGAGGGTTACGGCAAAAACTGGATGCACTTCGTGTACAAAACGGACAATCTCTTTCGAAGTATCAGGGTTTCATACGGAAACTCGTCTGTTACAAAGGGATTTCATTTTTTTGAACTTATTTGAACTCCATAGTTTTTCTGTGTTCAAAATGCACCATTCAAAGCCACATCATCAATTTACAACCCTTTCTGACTTCATTTGTTATTTTTCATGCATTTACTGATTATTTTGAGCTATAAGACCATGAAATTGAAAAGCATTTGAAATGAACTCTGAAAAGGTTCCAAGTTGGCATGGTATCATCATTTCACCCACATAGCATGTGCGAGAAAGTAGAGAGGGTTACGGCAAAAACTGGATGCACTTCGTGTACAAAACGGACAATCTCTTTCGAAGTATCAGGGTTTCATACGGAAACTCGTCTGTTACAAAGGGATTTCATTTTTTTGAACTTATTTGAACTCCATAGTTTTTCTGTGTTCAAAATGCACCATTCAAAGCCACATCATCAATTTACAACCCTTTCTGACTTCATTTGTTATTTTTCATGCATTTACTGATTATTTTGAGCTATAAGACCATGAAATTGAAAAGCATTTGAAATGAACTCTGAAAAGGTTCCAAGTTGGCATGGTATCATCATTTCACCCACATAGCATGTGCGAGAAAGTAGAGAGGGTTACGGCAAAAACTGGATGCACTTCGTGTACAAAACGGACAATCTCTTTCGAATAATCAGGGTGTCATACGGAAACTCGTCTGTTACAAAGGGATTTCATTTTTTTGAACTTATTTGAACTCCATACTTTTCTGTGTTCAAAATGCACCATTCAAAGCCACATCATCAATTTACAACCCTTTCTGACTTCATTTGTTATTTTTCATGCATTTACTGATTATTTTGAGCTATAAGACCATGAAATTGAAAAGCATTTGAAATGAACTCTGAAAAGGTTCCAAGTTGGCATGGTATCATCATTTCACCCACATAGCATGTGCGAGAAAGTAGAGAGGGTTACGGCAAAAACTGGATGCACTTCGTGTACAAAACGGACAATCTCTTTCGAAGTATCAGGGTTTCATACGGAAATTCGTCTGTTACAAAGGGATTTCATTTTTTTGAACTTATTTGAACTCCATAGTTTTTCTGTGTTCAAAATGCACCATTCAAAGCCACATCATCAATTTACAACCCTTTCTGACTTCATTTGTTATTTTTCATGCATTTACTGATTATTTTGAGCTATAAGACCATGAAATTGAAAAGCATTTGAAATGAACTCTGAAAAGGTTCCAAGTTGGCATGGTATCATCATTTCACCCACATAGCATGTGCGAGAAAGTAGAGAGGGTTACGGCAAAAACTGGATGCACTTCGTGTACAAAACGGACAATCTCTTTCGAAGTATCAGGGTTTCATACGGAAACTCGTCTGTTACAAAGGGATTTCATTTTTTTGAACTTATTTGAACTCCATAGTTTTTCTGTGTTCAAAATGCACCATTCAAAGCCACATCATCAATTTACAACCCTTTCTGACTTCATTTGTTATTTTTCATGCATTTACTGATTATTTTGAGCTATAAGACCATGAAATTGAAAAGCATTTGAAATGAACTCTGAAAAGGTTCCAAGTTGGCATGGTATCATCATTTCACCCACATAGCATGTGCGAGAAAGTAGAGAGGGTTACGGCAAAAACTGGATGCACTTCGTGTACAAAACGGACAATCTCTTTCGAAGTATCAGGGTTTCATACGGAAACTCGTCTGTTACAAAGGGATTTCATTTTTTTGAACTTATTTGAACTCCATAGTTTTTCTGTGTTCAAAATGCACCATTCAAAGCCACATCATCAATTTACAACCCTTTCTGACTTCATTTGTTATTTTTCATGCATTTACTGATTATTTTCAGCTATAAGACCATGAAATTGAAAAGCATTTGAAATGAACTCTGAAAAGGTTGAAAGTTGGCATGGTATCATCATTTCACCCACATAGCATGTGCGAGAAAGTAGAGAGGGTTACGGCAAAAACTGGATGCACTTCGTGTACAAAACGGACAATCTCTTTCGAAGTATCAGGGTTTCATACGGAAACTCGTCTGTTACAAAGGGATTTCATTTTTTTGAACTTATTTGAACTCCATAGTTTTTCTGTGTTCAAAATGCACCATTCAAAGCCACATCATCAATTTACAACCCTTTCTGACTTCATTTGTTATTTTTCATGCATTTACTGATTATTTTGAGCTATAAGACCATGAAATGAAAAACATTTGAAATGAACTCTGAAAAAGGTTGAAAGTTGGCATGATATCATCATTTCACCCACATAGCATGTGCGAGAAAGTAAGAGGGTTACGGCAAAAACTGGATGCACTTCGTGTACAAAACGGATAATCTCTTTTGAAGTATTAGGGTTTCATATGGAAACTCGTCTGTTACAAAGGGATTTCATTTTTTTGAACTTATATGAACTCCATAGTTTTTCTGTGTTCAAAATGCACCATTCAAAGCCACATCATCAATTTACAACCCTTTCTGACTTCATTTGTTATTTTTCATGCATTTACTAATTATTTTGAGCTATAAGATAATGAAATTGAAAAGCATTTGAAATGAACTCTAAAAAGGTTCAAAGTTGGCATGGTATCATCATTTCACCAACGTAACATGTGCGATAAAGTAGAGAGGGTTACGGCAAAAACTGGATGCACTTCGTGTACAAAACAGGACAATCTCTTTCGAAGTATGAGGGTTTCATACGGAAACTCGTCTGTTACAAAGGTATTTCATTTTTTTGAACTTATTTGAACTCCATAGTTTTTCTGTGTTCAAAATGCACCATTCAAAGCCACATCATCAATTACAACCCTTTCTGACTTCATTTGTTATTTTTCATGCATTTACTGATTATTTGAGCTATAAGACCATGAAATTGAAAAGCATTTGAAATGAACTCTGAAAAGGTTGAAAGTTGGCATGGTATCATCATTTCACCCACATAGCATGTGCGAGAAAGTAGAGAGGGTTACAGCAAAAACTGGATGCACTTCGTGTACAAAACGGACAATCTCTTTCGAAGTATTAGGGTTTCATACGGAAACTCGTCTGTTACAAAGGGATTTCATTTTTTGAACTTATTTGAACTCCATAGTTTTTCTGTGTTCAAAATGCACCATTCAAAGCCACATCATCAATTTACAACCCTTTCTGACTTCATTTGTTATTTTTCATGCATTTACTGGATTATTTTGAGCAATAAGACCATGAAATTGAAAAGCATTTGAAATGAACTCTGAAAAGGTTGAAAGTTGTCATGGTATCATCATTTCACCCACATAGCATGTGCGAGAAAGTAGAGAGGGTTACGGCAAAAACTGGATGCACTTCGTGTACAAAACGGACAATCTCTTTCGAAGTATCAGGGTTTCATACGGAAACTCATCTGTTAGAAAGGGATTTCATTTTTTTGAACTTATTTGAACTCCATAGTTTTTCTGTGTTCAAAATGCACCATTCAAAGCCACATCATCAATTTACAACCCTTTCTGACTTCATTTGTTATTTTTCATGCATTTACTGATTATTTTGAGCTATAAGACCATGAAATTGAAAAGCATTTGAAATGAACTCTGAAAAGGTTGAAAGTTGGCATGGTATCATCATTTCACCCACATAGCATGTGCGAGAAAGTAGAGAGGGTTACGGCAAAAACTGGATGCACTTCATGTACAAAACGGACAATCTCTTTCGAAGTATGAGGGTTTCATACGGAAATTCGTCTGTTACAAAGGGATTTCATTTTTTGAACTTATTTGAACTCCATAGTTTTTCTGTGTTCAAAATGCACCATTCAAAGCCACATCATCAATTACAACCCTTTCTGACTTCATTTGTTATTTTTCATGCATTTACTGATTATTATGAGCTATAAGACCATGAAATTGAAAAGCATTTGAAATGAACTCTGAAAAGGTTGAAAGTTGGCATGGTATCATCATTTCACCCACATAGCATGTGCGAGAAAGTAGAGAGGGTTACAGCAAAAACTGGATGCACTTCGTGTACAAAACGGACAATCTCTTTCGAAGTATTAGGGTTTCATACGGAAACTCGTCTGTTACAAAGGGATTTCATTTTTTTGAACTTATTTGAACTCCATAGTTTTTATGTGTTCAAAATGCACCATTCAAAGCCACATCATCAATTTACAACCCTTTCTGACTTCATTTGTTATTTTTCATGCATTTACTGGCTATTTTGAAAAATAAGACCATGAAATTGAAAAGCATTTGAAATGAACTCTGAAAAGGTTGAAAGTTGTCATGGTATCATCATTTCACCCACATAGCATGTGCGAGAAAGTAGAGAGGGTTACGGCAAAAACTGGATGCACTTCGTGTACAAAACGGATAATCTCTTTCGAAGTATTAGGGTTTCATACGGAAACTCGTCTGTTACAAAGGGATTTCATTTTTTTGAACTTATTTGAACTCCATAGCTTTTCTGTGTTCAAAATGCACCATTCAAAGGCACATCATTAATTTACAACCCTTTCTGACTTCATTTGTTATTTTTCATGCATTTACTAATTATTTTGAGCTATAAGACCATGAAATTGAAAAGCATTTGAAATGAACTCTGAAAAGGTTGAAAGTTGGCATGCTATCATCATTTCACCAACGTAGCATGTGCGATAAAGTAGAGAGGGTTACGGCAAAAACTGGATGCACTTCATGTACAAAACGGACAATCTCTTTCGAAGTATCAGGGTTTCATACGGAAATTCGTCTATTACAAAGGAATTTCATTTTTTGAACTTATTTGAACTCCATAGTTTTCTGTGTTTAAAATGCACCATTCAAAGCCACATCATCAATTACAACCCTTTCTGACTTCACTTGTTATTTTTCATGCAATTACTGATTATTATGAGCTATAAGACCATGAAATTGAAAAGCATTTGAAATGAACTCTGAAAAGGTTAAAAGTTGGCATGGTATCATCATTTCACCCACATAGCATGTGCGAGAAAGTAGAGAGGGTTATAGCAAAAACTGGATGCACTTCGTGTATAAAACGGACAATCTCTTTCGAAGTATCAGGGTTTCATACGGAAACTTGTCTGTTAGAAAGGGATTTCATTTTTTTGAACTTATTTGCACTCCATAGTTTTTATGTGTTCAAAATGCACCATTCAAAGCCACATCATCAATTTACAACCCTTTCTGACTTCGTTTGTTATTTTCATGCATTTACTGATTATTTTGAGCTATAAGACCATGAAATTGAAAAACATTGAAATGAACTCTGAAAAAGTTGAAAGTTGGCATGGTATCATCATTTCACCCAGATAGCATGTGTGAGAAAGTAGAGAGGGTTACGGCAAAAACTAGATGCACTTCGTGTACAAAACGGACAATCTCTTTCGAAGTATGAGGGTTTCATACGGAAACTCGTCTGTTACAAAGGTATTTCATTTTTTTGAACTTATTTGAACTCCATAGTTTTTCTGTGTTCAAAATGCACCATTCAAAGCCACATCATCAATTACAACCCTTTCTGACTTAATTTGTTATTTTTCATGCATTTACTGATTATTATGAGCTATAAGACCATGAAATTGAAAAGCATTTGAAATGAACTCTGAAAAGGTTGAAAGCTGGCATGGTATCATCATTTCACCAACGTAGCATGTGCGATAAAGTAGAGAGGGTTACAGCAAAAACTGGATGCACTTCGTGTACAAAACGGACAATCTCTTTCAAAGTATCAGGGTTTCATACGGAAATTCGTCTATTACAAAGGAATTTCATTTTTTGAACTTATTTGAACTCCATAGTTTTCTGTGTTTAAAATGCACCATTCAAAGCCACATCATCAATTACAACCCTTTCTGACTTCATTTGTTATTTTTCATGCAATTACTGATTATTATGAGCTATAAGACCATGAAATTGAAAAGCATTTGAAATGAACTCTGAAAAGGTTAAAAGTTGGCATGGTATCATCATTTCACCCACATAGCATGTGCGAGAAAGTAGAGAGGGTTATAACAAAAACTGGATGCACTTCGTGTACAAAAAGGACAATCTCTTTCGAAGTATCAGGGTTTCATACGGAAACTTGTCTGTTAGAAAGGGATTTCATTTTTTTGAACTTGTTTGCACTCCATAGTTTTTATGTGTTCAAAATGCACCATTCAAAGCCACATCATCAATTTACAACCCTTTCTGACTTCATTTGTTATTTTTCATGCATTTACTAATTATTTTTAGCTATAAGACAATGAAATTGAAAAGCATTTGAAATGAACTCTGAAAAGGTTGAAAGTTGGCATGGTATCATCATTTCACCCACATAGCATGTGCTAGAAAGTAGAGAGGGTTACGGCAAAAACTAGATGCACTTCATGTACAAGACAGACAATCTCTTTCGAATTATGAGGGTTTCATACGGAAACTCGTCTGTTACAAAGGGATTTTATTTTTTTGAACTTATTTGAACTCCATAGTTTTTCTGTGTTCAAAATGCACCATTCAAAGCCACATCATCAATTTACAACCCTTTCTGACTACATTTGTTATTTTTCATGCATTTATTGATTATTTTGAGCTATAAGACCATGAAATTGAAAAGCATTTGAAATGAACTATGAAAAGGTTGAAAGTTGGCATGGTATCATCATTTCACCCACATAGCATGTGCAAGAAAGTAGAGAGGGTTACGGCAAAAACTGGATGCACTTCGTGTACCAAACGAACAATCTCTTTCGAAGTATCAGGGTTTCATACGGAAATTCGTCTGTTACAAAGGGATTTCATTTTTTTTGAACTTATTTGAACTCCATAGTTTTTCTGTGTTAAAAAATGCACCATTTAAAGCCACATCCTCAATTTACAACCCTTTCTGACTTCATTTGTTATTTTTCAAGCATTTATTGACTATTTTGAAAAATAGGACCATGAAATTGAAAAGCATTTGAAATGAACTCTGAAAAAGTTGAAAGTTGGCATGATATCATCATTTCACCCACATAGCATGTGCGAGAAAGTAGAGAGGGTTACGGCAAAAACTGGATGCACTTCGTGTACAAAACGGATAATCTGTTTTGAAGTATTAGGGTTTCATACGGAAACTCGTCTGTTACAAAGGGATTTCATTTTTTTGAACTTATTTGAACTCCATAGATTTTCTGTGTTGAAAATGCACCATTCAAAGCCACATCATCAATTTACAACCCTTTCTGACTTCATCTGTTATTTTTCATGCATTTACTAATTATTTTTAGCTATAAGACAATGAAATTGAAAAGCATTTGAAATGAACTCTGAAAAGGTTGAAAGTTTGCATGGTATCATCATTTCACCAACGTAACATGTGCGATAAAGTAGAGAGGGTTACAGCAAAAACTGGATGCACTTCGTGTACAAAACGGACAATCTCTTTCGAAGTATGAGGGTTTCATACGGAAATTCATCTATTACAAAGGGATTTCATTTTTTGAACTTATTTGAAGTCCATAGTTTTTGTGTGTTCAAAATGCACCATTCAAAGCCACGTTATCAATTACAACCCTTTCTGACTTCATTTGTTATTTTTCATGCATTTACTGATTATTATGAGCTATAAGACCATGAAATTGAAAATCATTTGAAATGAACTCTGAAAAGGTTGAAAGTTGGCATGGTATCATCATTTCACCCACATAGCATGTGCGAGAAAGTAGAGAGGGTTACGGCAAAAACTGGATGCACTTCGTGTACAAAACGGATAATCTCTTTCGAAGTATTAGGGTTTCATACGGAAACTCATCTGTTACAAAGGGATTTCATTTTTTTGAACTTATTTGAACTCCATAGCTTTTCTGTGTTCAAAATGCACCATTCAAAGCCACATAATTAATTTACAACCCTTTCTGACTTCATTTGTTATTTTTCATGCATTTACTAATTATTTTGAGCTATAACACCATGAAATTGAAAAGCATTTGAAATGAACTCTGAAAAGGTTGAAAGTTGGCATGGTATCATCATTTCACCAACGTAGCAGGTGCGATAAAGTAGAGAGGGTTACGGCAAAAACTGGATGCACTTCATGTACAAAACGGACAATCTCTTTCGAAGTATCAGGGTTTCATACGGAAATTTGTCTATTACAAAGGGATTTCATTTTTTGAACTTATTTGAACTCCATAGTTTTCTGTGTTCAAAATGCACCATTCAAAGCCACATCATCAATTACAACCCTTTCTGACTTCACTTGTTATTTTTCATGCAATGACTGATTATTATGAGCTATAAGACCATGAAATTAAAAGCATTTGAAATGAACTCTGAAAAGGTTAAAAGTTGGCATGGTATCATCATTTCACCCACATAGCATGTGCGAGAAAGTAGAGAGGGTTACGGCAAAAACTGGATGCACTTCGTGTACCAAACGGACAATCTCTTTCGAAGTATCAGGGTTTCATACGGAAACTTGTCTGTTAGAAAGGGATTTAGTTTTTTTAACTTATCTGCACTCCATAGTTTTTATGTGTTCAAAATGAACCATTCAAAGCCACATCATCAATTTACAACCCTTTCTGACTTCGTTTGTTATTTTCATGCATTTACTGATTATTTTGAGCTATAAGACCATGAAATTGAAAAACATTGAAATGAACTCTGAAAAGGTTGAAAGTTGGCATGGTATCATCATTTCACCCACATAGCATGTGTGAGAAAGTAGAGAGGGTTACGGCAAAAACTGGATGCACTTCGTGTACAAAACGGACAATCTCTTTCGAAGTATGAGGGTTTCATACGGAAACTCGTCTGTTACAAAGGTATTTCATTTTTTGAACTTATTTGAACTCCATAGTTTTTCTGTGTTCAAAATGCACCATTCAAAGCCACATCATCAATTTACAACCCTTTCTGACTTCATTTGTTATTTTTCATGCATTTACTGATTATTTTTAGCTATAAGACCATGAATTGAAAAGCATTTGAAATGAACTCTGAAAAGGTTGAAAGTTGGCATGATATCATCATTTCACCCACATAGCATGTGCGATAAAGTAGAGAGGGTTACGGCAAAAACTGGATGCACTTCGTGTACAAAACAGACAATCGCTTTCGAATTATCAGGGTTTCAAACGGAAACTCGTCTGTTACAAAGGGATTTCATTTTTTTGAACTTATTTGAACTCCATAGTTTTTCTATGTTCAAAATGCACCATTTAAAGCCACATCATCAATTTACAACCCTTTCTGACTTCATTTGTTATTTTTCATGCATTTACTGGCTATTTTGAAAACTAAGACCATGAAATTGAAAAGCATTTGAAATGAACTCTGAAAAGGTTGAAAGTTGGCATGGTATCATCATTTCACCCATGGAATGTGCGAGAAAGTAGAGAGGGTTACGGCAAAAACTGGATGCACTTCGTGTATAAAACGGACAATCTCTTTCGAAGTATTAGGGTTTCATACGGAAACTCATCATTACAAAGGGATTTCATTTTTTTGAACTTATTTGAACTCCATAGTTTTTCTGTGTTCAAAATGCACCATTCAAAGCCACATCATCAATTTACAACCCTTTCTGACTTCATATGTTATTTTTCATGCATTTACTAATTATTTTGAGCTATAAGACCATGAAATTGAAAAGCATTTGAAATGGACTCTGAAAAGGTTGAAAGTTGGCATGGTATCATCATTTCACCAACGTAGCATGTGCGATAAAGTAGAGAGGGTTACGGCAAAAACTGGATGCACTTCGTGTACAAAACGGACAATCTCTTTCGAAGTATCAGGGTTTCATACGGAAATTCGTCTATTACAAAGGGATTTCATTTTTTGAACTTATTTGAGCTCCATAGTTTTTCTGTGTTCAAAATGCACCATTCAAAGCCACATCATCAATTACAACCCTTTCTGACTTAATTTGTTATTTTTCATGCATTTACTGATTATTATGAGCTATAAGACCATGAAATTGAAAAGCATTTGAAATGAACTCTGAAAAGGTTGAAAGTGGGCATGGTATCATCATTTCACCCACATAGCATGTGCGAGAAAGTAGATAGGGTTACAGCAAAAACTGGATGCACTTCGTGTACAAAACGGACAATCTCTTTCGAAGTATCAGGGTTTCATACGGAAACTCGTCTGTTACAAAGGGATTTCATTTTTTTGAACTTATTTGAACTCCATAGTTTTTATGTGTTCAAAATGCACCATTCAAAGCCACATCATCAATTTACAACCCTTTCTGACTTCATTTGTTACTTTTCATGCATTTACTGATTATTTTGAGCTATAAGACCATGAAATTGAAAAGCATTTGAAATGAACTCTGAAAAGGTTGAAAGTTGGCATGGCATCATCATTTCACCCACATAGCATGTGCGAGAAAGTAGAGAGGGTTACGGCAAAAACTGGATGCACTTCGTGTACAAGACAAACAATCTCTTTCGAATTATCAGGGTTTCATACGGAAACTCGTCTGTTACAAAGGGATTTCATTTTTTTGAACTTATTTGAACTCCATAGTTTTTCTGTGTTCAAAATGCACCATTCAAAGCCACATCATCAATTTACAACCCTTTCTGACTACATTTGTTATTTTTCATGCATTTATTGATTATTTTGAGCTATAAGACCATGAAATTGAAAAGCATTTGAAATGAACTCTGAAAAGGTTGAAAGTTGGCATGGTATCATCATTTCACCCACATAGCATGTGCAAGAAAGTAGAGAGGGTTACGGCAAAAACTGGATGCACTTCGTGTACCAAACGGACAATCTCTTTCGAAGTATCAGGATTTCATACGGAAAGTCGTCTGTTACAAAGGGTTTTCATTTTTTTGAACTTATTTGAACTCCATAGTTTTTCTGTGTTCAAAATGCACCATTCAAAGCCACATCAGCAATTTACAACCCTTTCTGACTACATTTGTTATTTTTCATGCATTTACTGATTATTTTGAGCTATAAGACCATGAAATTGAAAAGCATTTGAAATAAACTCTGAAAAGGTTGAAAGTTGGCATGGTATCATTATTTCACCCACATATCATCATTAATAGAAGTTCATCATCACATTAAAACCAAAGTACATACATAATTCTCATTGAACAACATATAGCTCTCCAGAGCATCTAATTAAACCATACATTGAAATTATGTAAAACATTCAATGCAACAACAAATGCGATCATAATCGTATCCATGGTAACAACTGATCCAACTGCATAACGATACCAAGCCTCGGTATGAATGGCATATTTTCTAATCTTCTTAATCTTCAACTGCATTGCATCCATCTTGATCTTGTGATCATCGACGACATCCGCAACATGCAACTCCAATATCTTCTTCTCCTCCTCAATTTTTCTTATTGTTTCCTTCAAGTAACTATTTTCTTCTTCAACTAAATTTAACCTCTCGACAATAGGGTCGGTTGGAATTTCCGGTTCAACAACCTCCTAGATAAATAAAATCTATGTCACGTTGGTCGGCATAATTGTCATAAACAATAAATGAACCAAATAGTTATGAAAAGATAATATATACCACATCTGAATCATAGACAGGACGAGGGCCCACAGGGGCAGATACCAAAACCATCGCACTATATAATAACAAGGAATAATAAAAGTAAGAAAATTAGACAAGTATCTATCTGAAGTAAGAATTTTTTTTCTTTCAGAAAGAAGATAAGAAAAAGAGGCTCACGATGGTGGTGCCGGCGGAGAGATCAGCGCGGGCGATCGACGGCGGTGAAGACGGGGACGGGATATGACAGACTGCTAAACCTAGACAAATCTCGGGGAAAATGAAGCTCGGAGGTCGAGTTTCGAGAGGAGAAAGATTAACTAGTGTGGCTCGGACATTTCATCGAACACCTCATGTGCATAGGAGGTGAGCTAGAGCACCCAAATGCCCTCCCCTCGCCGGCTCGAAAAAACAGAGCACTGTGGAGTACTCTGCCGCGGCGATGGGTATATATAGGCAATTTATTTGTCCCGGTTCGTGGCACGAACCGGGACTAAAGACCACCCTTCTACACCGGTTCGAGGCATGAACCAGTACCAATGGCTATGGGCCTGGAGCGAGGACCATTGGTCCCGGTTCGTGCCTAGAACCGGGACAAATGGGTCCAGATGAACCGGGACCAATGCCCACAAGGCCCCGGCTGCCCCCTGGGCTCATGAACCGGGTCCAATCCCCCCCATTGGTCCTGGCTCGTGAAGAACCGGGAGTAATGGGCTGGCCAGGCCCGAACGATAGCCCTGTTTTCTACTAGTGGAATCTCCATACTTTTTTGTTTAATATTGTGGATGCCAATATTTTTTGCTCTGAACTTGTTCAAAGTTATAGAAATTTGACTTTGAAAATGTTAATACCCCTTATATTTTGGAACTTATGTACTATTTAGTTTGTCGGGTGGCAGAGATGATGGAGCGTGTTTCTTTTTATTTATAATACGGTGATTTGGTGGGCCTTTTATGGTGTGATCCTGTGTTATCTGCTAACCAACATATATTTACGTGGGGAAAGTTCAGCATCGATGGCTGCATGTACTATATTGGTGCTATAGAACCACATGGTGGCACTTTTTTTCTAAATGGTGGGAGGGGTATACGCGATTTACATATTTTTATAGGCCGATTGATGTTGATTGATTTGGAAAATTATTGACCTAATCAAAATCATAAACCAAATTAAAAATTGAGCACCTCAACTGACTTAAAGACTTTCAAAATTAGGGAATATAGTGAATTAAAAGAGTTGAATGAGATAGCTCCTTGATAAATTTTTGACCCAGTCAAAATCGAGCGACCCAACTTTAAATTGAAGGTGTCAATTAATTGTGTGGCCCTAAAAATTCGGTGTATAGTATAAAAGAATTGAATGAGAGAGACTTGAGAAATTATTGACTTGGTCAAAATCGGGTGACCAAATTTCAATTGAAGACCTTAATTGAATGTGGGACTAAGGAGCATACTGTTATAGAGGATGCTTCCTGTTAGTGCATCAACAACCGATACAACTAATCTGTTCGCTGAGAGGGGCGTGTCCGCAGCCATCGACCGTGCATCCCTTATTTTGCTCCGTTTGCAGCCGTGTACCTTACATACGACCCCCTATATGCATGCAACTCATGCGATCTACTCCCTCCATGATGAAATATATTTTGTAACGGATGGAGTAAAAAATAAACCTACTTAAGATCAATCATCACATCTTTTAGTGATGTGTATCTAGCTCCCCTAGGCTGCTCAGGAAGGACAGTTGCACATTCAAAAAAAAGTGAGATCCTTCTTTAAGGAAATCACATGCGGCCGTGCACAAGAAGGATTGATCAGGGCATGCACAATGGTTGATAAGATGGTTTTATCTTAAATCTTGCATGTAATTTAGAGATGACAAACAAAATTGTCTACAATGGGTCATCCTTTAGACTTATCTTTAATAACTATCTATTCCTGAAAACATAGTGAGACATATTGTGCTAAGAGATCATCTCTTGTCTTCTCTTAAATAAGAGAAGACAAGCCTTTCTTACGAGTTCTCTCTCCTCCACCTCATCATTTATCTTACATGTCACTCCTAAGATAGCACCATTGTACATGCCCTTGCCAGCAAGAAATTCGCACGCTTCCCTGTTTTCCTTTTTGGGAATAGCTAGTTATGACTAGTATCCTAATCTTTAGGTCTTGCTGGTCCTTCTCGGCCTTAAGCTAATTATATTCTTCATTTTTGTGGGCATGAAACCGGCGGCCAGCTTCCTCTTGAGTCCCGGCGTATCGAGCAGCTTCTCGAGCTTGGTTCAGGTCCTTTTTGAGTTGACCTATCATCTCCGCTGCTAGTAAAAAGGCAAAAACATTAAGCTATTAAGCCATATTTTAGTCACCATAGTTTTTGTAACTCACAATTTTGCGGTGTCTTCTCTCTGATAGAAGGAGTAACGAGGTACGTATTTGTATTATTGCTACTAAGGATAAAATGATGAGGCTCGAACATATTATTTGCTCTTACTTAGTATACATTATGTGATCATGCGTCAAGTTGTCAGCATTCTGGATATGTGGGTATCCAGACTTGCCTGCCTGCGGCCTACCACGTGGCTCCATCGATGGCCTAGTACGGCCCAACTTCGATATCAACAGTTCAAGACCCTCGCAAGGCGGACGACGCCAAGACCCCCGAGGGGATCGACCTCTTCAGGATGGCTCCTGAGTGCGGAGAGTTCTATGCAAGATGCACCTCACGAGGCTCAGCTGACGTGAGCCATGACGACCAAGGCCAGGCGGGCGCAGAACGCCAGTTTCCTCTATGGTACAAGGGAGGCAAGCCACAAGCGCGAAGTCCCGAGGAATCGGCCAAAGGTTTCCATTCTGGTGCAACAAGACCAAGACCACCAGGACGCCAGGACAGAGGTCATCACCGAGCCCACCGCAGCGTCACGACCAGGGACTTTTCGCAAGCGAAGACCACTTTTGTCAGGATAAGCTGTACTACTTGTCCCCTTTCAAATCCGGCCGTTGTGGGATCCCTTCCCGCCGAAATTTGGGAAGAGGACCAAGGCCACTATAAATAGGACTTAGACACCACCATAGAGAGGGGGGATCACCTCTGGTCTAGTTCACATCCCACTAGCTCTCTTGAGCTCAAGAACACCTCAACTCCTGAGGCCAGTTCATCCACTATACTAGTTCATCCTCAGCCCTTCGAGGCAATCCACCAAAATGCTGGAGGAGGGTATTACACCGCAAGGTGGCACAAACCAGGATAAACTATTGTGTCTCTTTGTCTCTTCGAGCTCGTCGCGCGAGGCTTAGGAGGATCGCGAGTAGGCAGGCTGGGTAGGTTGAGATCTCCGCACGCACCCTAGAGTTCGAACCTTTCAAGGGTTTGCTGAACCCGTAATCCGACATTTGGCGCGTCAGGTAGGGGTGAGTCGGAGATCTTCTGCCCTGTCCGCCAGATCGCGCTGTCGGCTTCAATTGCGGGCGCCTCTCCACCGATTCGGCCGACAAGCGCCTTTGAAGAAGTGCCGGGGCTGCGCTCTTTCACCCTCTTCCTTTGGCGGGTGGAGTGGCCACCCAAGTTCAGACCGGAGATGCCGCCACGCTACGACGGCGTGGCGGACCCGACCGCCTTCCTCCATGCGTACAAAGAAGCAGTTTGGGCGGCCGACGGAGAGGACAAGGTGAAGGCCAACTGGCTCCCCATGGCCCTCGTAGGCGCACCACGCGCCTGGTTGCTCAACCTACCAGAGTCCTCTGTAGCCTCTTGGGAGGAGCTGCACAGCCTCTTCCTCGCACGCTTCACAGCACCGGCGCCCCCCGTCATCGCAGCTCTCTTGGGTGACTCACAGGCACCACCCTCCAACCGCCACATCAAGAAGTTCTACTGACAGGTAAGTGCCGCCCAGGCGGGCTCAGGGGCTCCCCCGGGCTGGGCGGCGCCCAAGGATGACCTCACCTTCGGCCCTGAGGATCATCCAGCCGCCACGATAGGAGCAGGCGTGCTCCCGATGCTTTGTGCCCCCACCATCTGCAATGTGGCGGTCACCAAGACCCTCATCGATGCTGGAGCCGGCCTCAACGTGCTCTCCGCGGAGACATTTGGCCTGCTGCACGTGCCCCCGCTAGGCTCCGCCCCACCAAGCCCTTCTCCGCGCTCGGCGATGGCTCCACCAGCCCCCTGGGGCAGATCCGCCTCCCTGTCACCTTCAGGACCCGCAACAACTATTGCACTGAGCTCATCGACTTTAACATCGCCCGGATCGACCTGCCATACAACGCCATCCTGGGGTACCCGCCCTTGGCCAAGTTCATGGCAGTGACTCACCCAGCTTACAACCTCATGAAGATGCCTGGCAGCAACGATGTCCTCACGGTGGCAGGGGACACAAAAGACGTGCTGCAGGCCCTCAAGCTCGCCTTCAGGTCAACGGCATCTGCGCTGCCTGATGAGAAAGGGGGTCCTGGGGCCCCTGGAGTGGCGCTGGCTAAGAAGAAGAAGTTGTTCTCCCAAGACCGAGCCGAGACGAAACAAGTGCTGGTCAGTGAGGAGGGAACAACCAGTGCCACCTTCACCATAGGAGTTGGCCTCCCTCAGGACCAAGAGAAAGCATTGGTCGACTTCTTGCACACCAACAAGGATGTATTCGCTTGGGACCCCAAAGACTTAGCTGGGGTCTCGAGGGGAATAATCGAGCACCACCTAAAGGTATGCCCAAACATGCGGCCAGTGAAGCAGAAGGCTCGTCGTCAGTCCACCGAGAAGCAAGCCTTTATCGTCCAAGAAACCCACAAGCTGCAAGACGCAAGGGTCATCAGGGAAGTACGATAACCGGAGTGGCTGGCGAACCCCGTTGTCGTCCCCAAGAAAGGAGGGAAGGAATGGATGTGTGTCGAGTTCACCAACCTCAATAAGGCCTGCCCTCAAGATCCCTTTCCGCTTCCTTGCATTAACCAGATCATGGACTCCACCGCCGAGTGCGACCTGCTGTGCTTCTTGGACGCCTTCTCAGGCTACCACCAGATCAAGATGGCCATGCAAGATGTGGAGAAGACGGCATTCCTGACCCCCTGCAGGGTGTACTGCTACATCTGCAAGCCCTTTAGGCTGCGCAATGTCGGGGCTACCTTCCAGTAGCTGATGCATATCGCCCTGGGCAGCAGCTCTGGAGAAACGCAAAGGCCTATGTTGATGGCATAGTAGTGAAGTCTCGGGAAGCCAGGACCCTGATAGCAAATCTGAAGGAGACGTTTGCCAACTTGCACAAGGTGGATCTTCACCTCAATCTCGAGAAGTGTGTATTTGGGGTTCCCTCTAGCAAGCTGTTGGGCTTCCTAATGTCACATAGAGGGATCAAGGCCAATCCGAAGAAGGTCAAGGCAATAGAAGACATGAGCCCCCCGTAGACCCTGAAGGAAATGTAGAAGCTAGAGGGCTGCGTAACCTCGCTTGGGCGCTTCATCTCCAAGCTGGAGCAGCGCGCCCTCCCGTTCTTCAAGCTAATGAAAAGGAAGGACCAGTTCGTGTGGACACAGGAGGCAGACGCAGCCTTTCAAGACCTCAAGAGATACCTGACCAGCCCAGCAGTGATGGTGGCGCCGCGCCCTCTTGAGCCCTTGGTGATCTACTTGGCAGCCACCCCTCACTCAGCCAGCGCCACCCTGGTGGCGCTAAGGAAGGAGCACCCATCCAAGGACCCTCAACAGGGCGCTCAACCACCCAGCAAAGCGCAACGCCCTCAAGACAGTGCACCTGGGGCCTCGGCTATCCCAGTGGGCGATGTCCCTCCCTAGGCTGCGATTGACCTCACGGCCGTGGGGGCTCCTGAGGACGGACCTCGCGAGACCACTGAAGGCCCGCGTCCTCAAGAAGAACAAGACTCCACCGGTGCCTCTTCCATCATCGAGCACCCTGTCTACTTCGTCAGCATGGTGCTGAGGGAGGAACGGGCACATTACCCCATGCCTCAGAAACTCTTGCTCGTGCTCCTCGTCGCCTCCCGAAAGCTGCACCACTACTTCCAAGGCCACCCCATCAAAGTCGTTTCGGCATACCCACTGGAGAGGGTGCTACAGAGACCGAATGCCGCCGAGCGAGTTGTAGAATGGAACATCGAGCTTCAGGCATTCCATCTCGAGTTCAGCAAAACCAAGGTCATCATGGGTGCGGCCCTTCCTGACTTCGTGGCAGAGTGGACTGACCTCTCCGACCATGGGGTGAGCGAGGACCGCTCCCTCTTACCTGGAGACGAGGAACCAGACGGGTGGATCATGTACTTTGACAGAGCATTCGCGCGACAAGGCGCATGAGCAGGGGCCATCCTCATCTCACCCACCATGGACAAGCTCTACTACGCGGTACAACTCTACTTCCAGCAGGGCGAGAAGGTCTCCAACAACATCACAGAATTCGAGGGCTTGCTCACCAGTCTCAGGGCCGCGACGGCACTGGGGGTGAAGCGCCTCACCATCAAGGGCGATTCTCAGCTCCTCGTCAACTTCTCCAACAAGGAGTACACACCCAAGGACGAGTACATGGAGGCATACCTAGAAGAGGAATGCAAGATGAAGAAGCGGTTCATGGGCTTGGAGCTGCAGCATGTGTCGCGAAGGACGAACAAGCAGGCAGATGATATCGCCAAGAGAGCCTCCCGAAGGCTCCCCCAGGAGCTGGGGGTGTTTGAGGAGTGGCTCTTCAAGCCATCTGCGGCTCCCCCACCGCGGCTCCAGCACCGCCTCAGGAGGACCCGCCTCAGGCGCCTCTCACTGGCGCCCCAGCATGCGGCCATCCCACAGGGGTCCTCCTACTGCTTGCGCTCGAGCCTCAGGAGGGGTGCTGGACTGAAGACTTCAAGGCGTACCTACTTCAAGGGACCTTGCCAGAGAAGGAGGAGGATGCCGAGCGCGTGGCTCATCAAGCCACCGCGTACTGCATCCAAGACGGTGAGTTATATTGCAAGAGACCCAATGACGTTTCGTTGCGATGCATCTCCAGGGAACAGGGACTTGAGCTACTAGCGGAGATACATGGTGGGGACTGCGGGCATCATTCCTCGTCACACACTCTGGTGGGCAAGGCATTCCGAAGCGGCTTCTACTGGCCCACTGACGGTGTCCTGGACTAGGGGGTACTCAACGCGTCGTCTCCCGATCAGTTGGATTGGGCCGTATACTCATGGGCTAGTCCGGACAGCTGCCGCATACAAGGAAGAATCAACAAGACTTGGCGATCAAGACAAGGACTCCTCCCCCACCGGCGTATTCGGCTAGGACTCTTGTTATCCTAGGCCTTTGGTGCATTATATAAACCGGGGCCAGGCTAGTCGATAGAGATAGACAACATCAATTATACCATAGGCTAGCTTCTAGGGTTTAGCCTCTCTGATCTCGTGGTAGATCAACTCTTGTACTACGCATATCATCAATATTAATCAAGTAGGACGCATGGTTTTACCTCCATCGAGAGGGCCCGAACCTGGGTAAAACATCGTGTCCCTTGTCTCCTGTTACCATTGATCCTAAGACACACTGCTTGGGACCCCCTACCCGAGATCCGCCGGTTTTGACACCGACATTGGTGCTTTCATTGAGAGTTCCGCTGTGTGATCGGTGAAAGGATCAATGGCTCGACTGCAGGTCAACTGCGATGTCGGCTTCTTCGTCACCAGCTCGACTGGTCACCTTGGCTTGACCGAGGACTGCGCCCTACCTCCGACCGTCATGTTCGGATGAAGGCCTTCATCAACAGCTACTCCGATCTCTATCAAGATCATGGAGGAGTCATCCATGGAGCTCGGGGGCTCAACGTCAACATTGCCCTCAAGCGACCGTGCTGTTTTTCTGGACAGCGGACTTGTATCCGCCGCCACCGCCTCCTCGAGTGTCGCTTAAACGATTACTTCGGTGGAATTATGCAGAATTAAGTCTACAACAATCCTACAAAAATTTCGTCGAGTTCCGAAGGAGGAATCTCCGGGAATCTCTGATATACCAGAGCCCTGTTGAATCTGGACGAGAATCCGGACGAGTTTAGGGCGTGGTATCCAGCGTCTAGCTCGGATGTCCTTTGGAGGATCCAACCGTTGATTTGCTGTGGAATTCCCTTATCTGCCACCTGCCAAAAATTCAGCTCGATCCGACCGTCCAAACTCCAGGAAACTTCTGATTAGTGCATCACTTTTTGGATCTGTTTTCTGCGCGAGAACGAATCCGAGCCGAATTCATCTTCTTTATGAACGGGATCTCGGACATCCTTTTTGAAGGAAGTTTTCATATGGGGTGTTGTGTTTTATTCTCAAACACATCCCAGTAGTATTAAAAGTATTCTTGAAATACGAACTTCACCGTCGCGCTGGTGTCAAACCAGCCCGACAACATCACTCCACGGCGGCCGACCTGCGTTAGACACGTCGTCGCTTTGTTGAGCCGAGCTCAATTTCTTCGGATCATCATCTCGGCCAGCCGAACAATAGTTCGGCAATGCGAAGGATAAATCATCACCAACATCGCCGCCCCACGGATTACATGGAGCGGGCACGCCTGCATCGCCACATGGTCGCTTCATCAAGCCGGCATCAACCACGTCATGACCTGCATCGCTGGACCGGGGGCTTCATCATCTCTTCATCAACCTACTCCGGAGACTTAGGCGTCGCTGGCCGACCAGCTCCGTCACGTTAGCTGGACCGAGGGCTTTGCCTCGGCGAGCCAACCTTCGCCAGCATCGCCATGCCGTTGCTTTATTGCCCATCAGGCGATAGATGTGCGGATCGAGTCCCGATTTTGGGAATCACCTTTCTTCGGATTGCTACAACAAATAAGCCAGGTGCTATTAATCCTAGTATTTTTTGCTTGTTAGGGTTCATTTTTCCCAATGTATTATTACTCTGGTTTGTCCGTCATATGTACGCAGGTCTATCAAATGGTGGCCCATTAACGACTGTCGCATGGTGGTTCGGTCAGTTTCCGTACATAGTCCGGCGAATGCCGGATTCGAAACTCGAACCGACCTGTGAATTCAGGCCTTGCCATGCCCTTACCGCATCACGCCGCCGCCCTGCATCGACATTGACTTCGGCGCCAGGCCATATTTCTTTTATTACTCACTTTGCATAAATTATTTGTTATGTAACGAATTTTTTTTAGTTATTACTATTATCTCCGGTTTGCACTATTTTTTGTGCACAGGAAAATGATCCAGTTAGACTATATCCTTTGGCGTCGCCTCGGCTGGACGAGGGGCTTCGTCAACACTTCATTAGCCCATGCCGTGGACTTCGGCAGCACCTTGCCGTTCTGCATTGACCGTGCTATGTCACCACTTCGGAGTGCCGAGCTCTTTGCTCCGGCACCTCGAGACCGGCTCGGGGATGGAACCTTGTCCCGCGTCAAGCTCGGACCGCGTCATCAATACCGAGCACATTAACCAGCTAGGTTGTCTTCATGCTCAATGTTTTAAATTTTTAACTTGTGTCCGGCTCAGCCAAGCATTATACTTTTTTGGAAAAAAGTTGCTTGTAAAAGTTTCCTTGTCCAAACTTTGTTTGTGACGCGCAAATTCAAATACCCCGTTTACCTGGGGGCTTCCTTCATGAAGCTTTTTCCTCTTGCATATGGTTATACTTGTACGGCTTCGTTCCTTGTTCGTGTATTACGCCACAATATGCACCATATTGACTTAAGCGATTTGCAAGCTGGGTTGCCTGGCTCCTGTGCTTACCCCTACATTCCCGATTGTTCGGCTAGGGAGTAAGGGAGCACCTCTGCGATTGTCACGATCGGGTCAACCGAGCCGGACCTCAGACTGGATGAAGCCGAAAGCTAGCGCTCTTATTGTTTTCAATCATGGTCGGCACACAACGGAACTCATGAGTACAAAAAATCTATTGCACAAGTCTCATAATAACAATGAGCACCGAAGAAAGGTATCGATGGGGGTACTATTTTCTTCGAAGACGCTTCTTACTCTTCGCAGTAATATAGCATAAGTTCCTTGAGCGCGCTTTGTCTGTTACAGCCTTATGGCCTGATTGCCTGGTTATTGGAAACACCGTCGATATTCTCGTCAGATGGAGTACATAGCACTTTTCGGTCCTTGATCGAAGAGGGAGAAGCCGATGGTCGGTTAAGACGCGTTTAAAGTTCGTTTGAACATAGATATGATATAAGTACTTTGGTACATGCAATCATTCTTTTACCCAAGTCACTTGGGGGCTCTTAAATTTATATGAGCCGTTTTATGATAAGTGTTTTTCTTCTTAGTTGTTGCAAACTTTTTATTATTATTTATCACTTCTTTTTTCGACACAAGTGTGCGGTCACTAGCGGGGAGCCTAATTTCTCTCTCAAAGCCGCTAGAGTTTAGTTTGCTAAACTGGCCTAGTAAGAAGTACTCCGCCTTCGGGATAGGAGGTTGAAGCCGTAGGCTGACCCGCTTGAAGTTTTGAGATAGGATGTGTCATGTTAAAGCACGGCAGAAGCACTTTTTTTTTCCTAAAGTCCAATTTTCGGATTGGCACCGAACACTTGATCTAGTTCGGACATTAACCTTTTGAATAAGTTTTTTTTGGCTTTTCGAGCCGATGGCACTTCTAAACTATTTGTGTGTTTTCAGCACAAGTCTCGCAGTGCAACGCCGGACACCTTTAGATATTCGGCAAAAACATTCTCGGATATTGCTATATATGCATCGGTTTCAAATTGTGTCTTCGGTCAATAGTTGGGTTGCCCGGCTCCTGCGCTTGTCTCCTATGTTCCGCTTTGTTCGGCTAAGTGTGCAAAGGGAGAACCACTGCGATTGTGCTTCCAGCTCACATGGTTAAGCACCTCAGTGGAGAAAGCCAAAAACTGACTATCACAATAAGCATAAACTGGTCGGCGATCCGATGACGGCGTTAAACGACGGGCCATTCATAACAATGGCCGAAGTGTTTACGGCTTGACCTCGACTGTCGCCGAACACTACCGGGGGCTATTAACTGGCCTCCCAAACTAAATCCTCGATATTTTGCTCTTACATTGGAGTTGAGGTTTCATGATCATGCTTAGATGACAACCCAAAGAAAGGAACCGGTAGCGGGACTATTTTCTTTGGAAGACATTTCTTCTGCTAAACAGTAATATAACATGTCTCTCCGCGTACCTTTGTTTATAAAACCGTATGGCAAGATTGCCTTGTTTGTTGTAAATCTTTGCCCTCATAAAGGCTTTATAAAGTAGGACAAACACTCCTCGGCTATTGGCCGAGGAGGTGGAAGCCGATGGTCGGTCAACAAAGTGTTGTACAATGCGGATCCGAGCATTAATGACGTAAAGTACTTGGATACATAGAGTCATTACACATAATTTGTGATTTTACTATGGATATCGATCCTTAATTCGGCCTCCCGTGCCCGCATTAAGACTCGGGGGCTACTGGGCTTCGGGCTTATTATTTACAAATATTAAAGGGGCACATCGATCCCCTGATTTGGTGTTGCCACATGACCAGTGTCTCGGGGGCTACTGCATTGCCTGTTCTATGCAGAAAATTTTAAGTGCAATACAGTTTCCGAGGAGATTTTGATCCTCAGGTTGGTCGGCTGCACCCAACCTGAGTCTCGAGGACTGAGCACGCCGCTTTTTGTGTCCCGAAGTATTCTGTCGAGCTAGGACTTGATCCTCAGACCGATTTTGCAAATCAACCTGAGTCTCAGCGGCTACGGGGATCAGCGGTCTTATGTCATCCTTCATGTGCATCTCGGGTTTTAGACCGATACCCACCTTGAGGGCTACTGGCTATGTATCTCGGCAGAGAATAAATTGCACCAATCAAAAACATTGACAAAAATCGGCCCACATTCGGGGTGGTGCACCACCTCGGAGGCAGTCCGGCATGAAGCTCGGGCGCTAGTGGCTGGCTCCATAGAGGGCATTTCAGGCATTAAGCTCGGCTAAACTCCTTCGAACTTCTTTGAACCAAGGTGATTTATGACACCTCGAATAAAGTCTGGTGTTGGAGCTCGGATACATTATCCGGCGTTGGAGCTCGAATACAGTCCGGCGTTGGAGCTCGGATACATAGTCCGGCGGTAGAGCTAGGAAGCAGTCCGGCATTGGTGCTCGGCTGCAAAAGATACCTCGAATGCAGTCCGGCATTGGAGCTCAGACGCAAGAGGACGTTGCCGCCCGAGAACAACTTCAAACCCGAGGTGTGGCACAAAAATAACAAGGCATTGATAAAGGCCGGAAACTTAAAGGGGCTCCTCGGATACCCGACGTATAAACTCGTCGAATGCATTTCGGCGATCCTCAAGATCGAAGATGAGAAGATTTGTTGAACCAGTTTTCAAGACCGGCAACCGAAGATGAAGAACAGTTCGGAAGAATCGAGGAGCGTCCCTACCTTGAAGACCGGTTCAGGGGGCTACTGATGGTGTCCTGGACTAGGGGGTACTCAACGCGTCGTCTCCCGATCAGTTGGATTGGGCCGAGGACCCCCATGGCCGTATACTCATGGGCCAGTCCGGACAGCTGCCGCATACAAGGAAGAATCAACAAGACTTGGCGATCAAGACAAGGACTCCTCCCCCACCGGCGTATGCGGCTAGGACTCTTGTTATCCTAGGCCTTTGGTGCATTATATAAACCGGGGCTAGGCTAGTCGATAGAGATAGACAACATCAATCATACCATAGGCTAGCTTCTAGGGTTTAGCCTCTATGATCTCGTGGTAGATCAACTCTTGTACTACCCATATCATCAATATTAATCAAGCAGGACGTAGGGTTTTACCTCCATCGAGAGGGCCCGAACCTGGGTAAAACATCGTGTCCCTTGTCTCCTGTTACCATTGATCCTAAGACACACTGCTTGGGACCCCCTACCCGAGATCCCCCGGTTTTGACACCGACACCCACTGCGCTCAACGACGCCACAGAACTGGTGCGTTCCTATGAAGCATGCCAGTTCCACACCAAGCAGATTCACCAGCCTGCGCAGGGCCTCCAGACAATCTCGCTCACATGGCCGTTCGCGGTCTGGGGGCTGGACATCTTGGGGCCGTTCCCTCGAACGCCAGGGGGCTACCAATACCTCTACGTCGCCATCGACAAATTCACCAAGTGGGCGGAGGTAGAAGCTATTCGCGCCATCCCAGCATGATTAGCCGTTTGGGGTTCCTAACCGCATCATCACTGACAACGGCTCGCAACTCATTAGCAACCTTTTCAAAACATACAGTGCTAACCTTGGAACACATTTATGGTACACCTTAGTGGCACACCCCAGGAGCAACGGCCAAGACGAGCGGGCCAATGCAGAAGTTCTGAGGGGCCTCAAGACAAGAACCATCAAGAAGAACCTCAAGGCCTGCGGCAGGGGCTGGCTCGACGAGCTACAGTCCGTGCTATGGTCCATCCGCACCACCGCGACCAAGCCAACGGGAGAGACGCCATTCTTCCTTGTCTACGGAGTAGAGGCGGTTCTCCCACACGATGTCACGCATCGCTCCACGTGGATCCTGGCGTTCGACGAGGCAAGGATGCCACGCGGGGGATGGACCTCATGCTAGGGAAGGAATGCCGCCATCAAGCCTCACTCCGGGCGGCAAGGTACCAACAGGCATTGCGGTGGTATCACTGCTGCAGCATCCGCTCCAGGACGTTAGAGGTGGGCGACCTCGTCCTGAGGCGGGTGCTCTCCAGGGAAGGGCTGCACAAGCTCTCTCCCATGTGGGAGGGCCCGTTTAGGATTGCCCGTGTCTCCAGGCTGGCGTCGCGCGCCTAGAGACACAGGACAGGGTCCCCATCCAGAACGCATGGGACATCCAGCACCTCCGGAACTTCTACCCTTGAAGAAAGGCTCCGGCCTGTGAAGGTCTCCGCTCGTGATACTCTCACGTAATAATGAGTGGGGCTGTACGCACCCCGGAGTCTCCCGAGAGTCACCCTGGGGCCTCATGGGGGCTCCCTCCCACGTCTTAGTGGCAGCACTTTGCTCAGCGCTGGTGAGAATACTAGATTAGGTGCCGGACGCGGCTGTTCATTTGATTTCCAAAGTTGCTTGCAGTTTTTAGTAATCTTTCAAATGGATTTGGTACTTTCATGTTTTGATCATTGAGTTAATTTCTTATCCTCCCGCTCGATTGTTTTTGGCCTGAGGATAGGAGAGAGGTGACAGTTGCCCGTCACTCTCCCTCGCGCGCCTCGCGCGTGGGGGCTAGGCAGGTGTGTGCGCCTTGGGCCTACCCTGGTATGCGCACACCACGCCGAACCTTGCTGCCTTGGTGCTTCGGCCTTGTCCTCGCGAGGAGCCCTCGATCAATCTCACAGGCATTAGCACCCCTCATATCGGTGCCCCTCGGGCAGCGTGATGCGGTGCATTAAGTCAGAGCTAATCTATGACAGGGGGTTCACATAAGGAGGAGTGAGGTGCATGTTAGTTTTCCTTTTCCTATAAAAGTAGCCCTGCAGCGGTTCCGCGGCGGCTCCCGAGACCCCGAGGCGTCTCTCGAGGTCTGTGACCTCCAGCTCCCCAGGAAGGGGGACTCGTTGAGCACCAGAAGCCAAGTCCTCACGAGGCGGAAAGCTACTGCGCACATATCAAGCTAAGTTTTCCTATCCTGGCTTACTCAGAGTGCAAACATTACATCACAACATCAAGATAATAGGCATAGCATAAAGAGCATAACTGTCATAGTTCATTACATGCCCCGGCGGGGTACACCATCTTTTTTTCGAATTACAGGAGAAAGAAAAGGCTAAACAAAGCAGACCCGGGGGCATACGAACCCGGCACCAGTGCCGCATCCTCAAGTAGCGCCTCAAGGTGGCCCGGTGCTCCACCAGTTCCCCCATAGGCGACCTGAGGCTGCGACCTGTCTTGATCCAAGTTCGGCGGCCCCGAGACTCACAACGGGCTCCTCTCCAGCTTCACTGGAGCGCTCTGGAGGGACGAACCACCACTGTCCTCGACCCGAGCGCGACGACATGGAGGCCGGTTGTAGCCACCACTGCTCGAGCTCTCATCCAAAGAAGAGCCGCCGTCGCGATAAGGGGAGCGCGCACCGCCAAGGCTAAGCTCACCTTCGCCACTCTCATCGTCACTGCCATCCTCCAGGCAGCACCCCACGTGGCGGCCGTCCTCCCCGAAGACCCTCACGTAGAGGGTCGCCAGGCCGTCATACTTGAAGTGGAGGGTGCACCTTCCGCCCAGGCCTCGCGCGCGGGCGAACGTCTGCCAGCCGCGGGTCAGGACCATGCTGCCAGAGGCGGCGACCTCAGGCCTGACCCACGAAGCTCTGCTGCAGCAGCCGCCAGCCTGCACCCAGAGACCATCGATCCCCGAGGATGGAAGCTCGCCGGAGAAGAAAAACGGAAGCTAGAGCGAGGTGCCGGCCGGGCTCTCTGACCACACCAATAACTCAGGGAGCACGTCCAGCAAGGAGAAGCGCGACCAAGGCGGGCACACGATCACGGCACGCTTCCCCTTATCATGGGGGCTGCTCCGAAGCCGGTGGCCCCCGCCGCGAGAAGAGGTGCCATCGCGGGCACCAAGTGAAATGCCCGCTCTAGGGGGGTGTGCACCCGCGCCCCCTTGGGCTGTCGCGGGGGCCGCGGGGTGCTTACGGGTACGGCCGCGACCTCTCTTGGGAGGCGGAGAGGCTGGTCCCTTCTTGAAAGCTTTCCCCTTCTCGGCCGCCGAAAATCTCCTCGGCGACGCCATGGAAGCAAGACGAATAAGGAGAAGAAGCGGGCGGCAGGAAGACGAAGGAGAGATGAGCGGGGGGGGGGGCTCTGCCCCTCCCCACATTTATATCCAAGGAAGGCCAACCACCAGCCTCCACGACCTCACGCCATGATGATCTTCTGCATGCCGCGTCGTTTTGTCAACTCGAACAGTTGCCGAGGCAGCATGGGGAAGTGGAGATGCCCATGTCCCATCAATCGCCAAGCATTATCAAGGCGACAGGCGGTTAGGGCCCACGGTGCTCCGTGTCGTGGTTCTAATACTGACAGTAGAATGGGGGTTAGGTATGAGGAGGCAAGATCTCAGCTATGGTGAAGTTGTACACACAGGATTTACGAGTTCAGGCCCTTCACAGTGGAAGTAAAAGCCCTATGTCTCGGTGCCCGGAGGCAGTCGATTGGATTATATGCATGTGGTGTTACAGCGGGTGCAAACCCTTGTGCCAGAGGAGGGGTTGGCTTATATAGAGAGCGCCAGGACCCCAGCCATCCTCCATTACAAGGAGTTCAATGTACATAAAGACGGGACATTACTGATAACGCCAGCCATAAGTGCTATTAATGATCTTAAAGACTACGGAGTGAACGCCTGACCGTTGCAGTTCTGAGAGACTCCTGGTCTTCAGTAGGTCGAGTGGTTTCTTGTATGGTCGGGTGACATCAGGTAAGAGGGGTACCTGAGTGATATGGTTGGTCGATTGGATTGCACTCGACGCCTTTCCTGGGTATTCCTTGTTGTCTCTTGGACTTCTTTTCTTCTAGGGTAGTGACCTTGGGTAGGGTGTATAGGTCAGGCCTGTGACCCTACCCTAGGTCTGTATCCTCATCATTAGCCCCCTTATGGATTAAGTTCTGAGTGGAAAGAATGTTGAAGTTGATCTTGCTCCGAGCCTTGCGCCCCACGAGTATTTTACGCAGGATGGAAGACTCATGTTGGAACTTCAGCTTCGATTCAGTCGCCTTGATCGATCCAGAAAGTTGTCGAGTGAATTTGTAACATCATCTGTCGAGTGTTGTTTCGGGGCGCAAAATCTTTGGCACGATTGGTTGCAGTGTATCCCGGATCTCACGGGATTCGAAATTTCGGGGAAGCGCGCAGGACGGAGCGTGCCGAGGTAAGTGGGGTGGATAAACATGAGCGCCTCGATCTCCGCGGCACCTTTTTTGCCACGAACGTCACGCACGACTGTTGTGGGATTTGACAGGATCGCCCGGACCCATGCGTCAGCCACTCGGAAGCGGGCCTTTATAAGGCGACGGAGCCGAGGCGACTGCACTGTGCACGTCCATTTTCCCCTCTTTCCCTCTGCTTCTCCACTGCATCCGGCTCCTCCACTCTCGACGCCGCCGCCCCGCCACCATGGTGAAGGACAAGACGGCAGTGCTGGAACATGCGAAGAAGGAGACGGGGGCGGCGAAAGGCAAGAAGCAAAATCACGGGTCGTCGTCGCGCTCTGCGCTGTCGCCGGGCTGGATCCAAGGCGATTGGATCCGGTCTTTGCTTCGGCAGGAAGATCTAGACAAACTGGTGGAATCCGGATTGCTCGCCAAGGGCGCAACAAGGTTGCCGGAGGGGGAGGCGGAGCCACAGCCCTTCTCGCCACCCATGTCGACCGGGGTTTCTCGCTTCCTCCTCACCCCTTTTTTCGGGGTTTCTTGAACTTCTTTGGCGCCCAACTCCATCACTTTTCTCCCAATACCATCACATATATTGCTGCATTCGTGTCCATGTGCGAGAATTTTCTGGGGTGTCGACCGCACTGGGGTCTTTTCAAACACATTTTCACCATCCGTTCTCATTCGGTGAAGAAAGCAAATACAAGTGACGAGAAAACACATGTCATTCAGATGTGTGGGGGCTTGGGTATCCAGAAGAGGCAGAGGAGCTCTTTCCCTTCCATGACTCTTCCCGAATCGGTCAGGGGCTGGCAGTCGACCTGGTTCTACTGCCAGGACCTCGCAACTCCAGGCCAGTCGACCGGACTTCCCCACTTCACCTTTGACCGTGTTCAAACTCCTTCCTCGCTGAAAGTGACTGCTGCTGAGAGCGTGGAGACGAACATGCTAGTCGAGAGGATGTTCCAACTGATGAATTAGGGCGTCACCGACATGGATCTGCTGGAAGTATTCCTTAGTCGATGCATCCAGCCTCTCCAGGCCCGTGACCATCCCATCTGGATGTACTCTGGGGTCGAAGACACTGCTCGGGTCCATCCAGAGGAAGTACCAGCTAAGACGGTGGCCATGTGGTTGAAGAGCATTACAGGCAACAAGGACAACCCCAGAGGAGCCAGGAGAGTCGACCCCTTCAGGGACAGCAATTTGCCAGAAAAGGTGTGTCTTCCGTCGCCGATTGTTTTGGGTATATATTCCGACTGCTCTTGAACCCGACAGACTTTTACTCGACTTCTTGTCTTGTAGGTTTTTACTGATATGTACTCGATGCCCAATGGTGAACAAGTTCTGGAGTAGGGCCAGGAAGGAGAGAACAGCACGGAGGAGAGCGGTGAATGGGAATCTTTGGACAAAGAAGACGAGGAGGAAAGCGAGGAGTCGGACGACGAAGAAGTGGTCGACTCACCGCCTCGCTCAGAACATCGATCCAAGCAACATCATGACCCAGCGGGCGGGCGCGGTAAGAACGTGGCACCAAGCACCCAAACGCAGAAGCGCACTCGGACATCGACTCTGGAGCCAAGAGAAAAAGTCGCCAAGCAGCCCAAAGTTGCTCCTCCAAAAGCTCGGAAGACCCTGCCCAGGATCAAGATGGATGTACCTGTTGCCTCTGGATGAGTATATTTTTCGTGTTTACCTCTACCGACTGATTCTTCTCCTCCGACCAAACGGATCGTGCATCTTTCCAGCCCAACCTCAGCCACGACAGATATGGATGTTGACAAGGCCCCAGGAGATGAGGAAACCGATGACGTAGCCACCTCCCGAGATGGTAAGTCCATTCGACCAAAACTTATTTTGTCGATTGAGTTGTCGGTCAGTTGAATCTCTGATGTTCTCTTTTCACTGCAGCTCCACGAGACATCGTCGTGCTTCCCGATGATGATGAAGAAGAAGTGCCTCTGACGGAGAGGAGGAGGAGAGGCAAGGGCTCGAGCGGGAGAGGGCTTGAAGTTCAAGTCCCTCAGTCGACGCCGGTGCTTGAGGTGGTGGTCGAGCGATCCAGAGATCTGGTTCGGACCAACGTCACATTCGCCGACCCGCCGATGACTGATCGCCCATCAGGGTCGACTGCTCCGACTCCTGCTGCTCTGGTGCAACTCCATGCGTCCGACCCAGTGGCTGCTTCACCATCACTCTTTGCTACATACCAAACTCCAGACAACTCGCCAAAGTGCCGCCAGGGAGGCTCTTCGCCAGGTAAATCTTGTTATGGAGCAAGTGAAGGTGATGCACGAGGCCAGTTAGGTGGCCTATAATGCCAGCACCGCTCTGTAGACCAATGTTAAGTTCAGTTACCTCCCGACTGAAGTTTTGAATCATGGAAAACTGCCGCTATAGCTTCGCTGCCCATATGTGCATCTACTATCATGGGTTTGTGTTTCATATTCGCTCACCCACTAGGGTGTGCCTGCCTTAGAGTTTAACGGGTCTTCTTCTCCACTCGACTCACGCTGAGTCGAGTGTTCTGTCCGAACCAGTGGGGGCACGCAGAGTGCACCCACTGGGTGTAGTCCTCAAGACCACGGTCGACTGCTGGCAATCGGCAAGGGTCTGATAATCTACTTTTTTTGACTCACGCTAGGCAGACCATGCTGAGTGCTGATCCAAACCAGTGGGGGCATGCTAAGTGCACCCACTGGGTGTAGTCCCCGAGACTACTGTTGAATGTTTGATTGGGCAGTAGTCTTAGAGTAACTTTTACTGTGATTGTCTTTTGTTTCTGTCGACCGATATATATCTCTCATTGACTGCAGAGGTCTTGTGATCTTGGGGCTCAACTTTCTGAGTTGAACAAGAAGCATATCAGCCTCAATCTTGATCTTGAACTGGCAAAGAAGAACCTCAAGACTACTCAGGAAGAAACAACCATCATGGGAGGTAACCAATCGACACCTGTCCACCTTGTGGCTCGCGCCTTTCAGTGTTTTTTCTTTCAGTCTCTTTGAACTGAGTGACTTCACACGAACAGATGTGCATAGTGAAAACCGTCAACTTCAAGCTTGTCTGAAGAGTGTTGTTTCTTTAGAGAAAATGAAGGAAGCTCTGGAGAAGAAGGACCTGGATCTTGCTGCTGCTCAGAAGGAGGCGCGAGAGAATATAGCACTTGTGGACAATAAGCTGGCTTTGGTCGGCAAGTTGGAAGAGGAGAACTCGAAGCTGAAGACTGCCATCTCTGAGGCCAATCGGGAGGTTGAGCAACTGAAGAAGGACAAGGAGAACCTGACCAATGAAGTCGGAAGCCTCAAAGTCGAGACGTGCGAGCTGGAGTCCTATCTGGGACAACTTGGTGCAAAACTGGTCCTGAAGCTTGAAGGTATCATCGTTCGACAGATTAGTTGCCGTCGATTGAAATGTCTTGTTATACTGTCTACTCACCATTTTTCCTAATTGTGCAAAACTTTGCCAGGACTTTGAGGCTGAGACTAGGCGGGTTGAGATGGGTCTCGATCCCATCAATTGTCCTGTTAAAGATGATGTTGCGATGAGCTTGCTGCGGTTGGAATCACGCATGGATAGTGTTGTTGCTTATCTGGCTCGACTGAAGGAGGCGATGACTCAGGTTGATGCCGAACTTTGGCCTCAGGCAGAACTTTCACAAGATCTCAAGTCGCTGATGACTCGACTGAATTAGATCCCTGGCCGAGTGCAGGAGTGGAAGAAATCATCTGCTCACTGTGGCGCTGACGTTGCCCTGTCATTGGTCCGAGTGCACTGCAAAGACGCCAGAGAAGACAAGTTGGGGGCCCTCAAGGTTGTGAACACTAAGAAGCACACCTTCCAGTCCTTCATGGACACCTTCCTCGAGGCTGCCACTCGCATAGCGGACAACATTGACCTTGACAGTTTCTGTGATCCAGCCAGCCCCTCTCCTGACGAGTAACTGAAAAACATTATGCCCCACACTTATTTGCCTCGAAATGCCGAGCGATCATGTAATCGTTAAACTCTTTCAGACTTGATGCCTGAGTACTCTTGTCCGCTGCAGTTCGGAACTTTTGCAAGGTTTATCTGAATTTGGATTTCTTTGAATATCGTGGCTTTTGCTCTGTTTCTTACACTGTTTCTGATTTTCCCTCGGTTCCGAGTGGATTTGATCTTCTCACCCATTGCCGAATGGAAGTACATTCTACTTGTGACGGAGCTCAAACGCGGCGTTCCGCTGTCACTTCGTCATCCTTACGGATGGGAACGAAACATTGTATTTGTGGCATAACTCAGAGGTGGTGCTCAGTCGACGCCTCGTCATCCTTGCAGATAGGGACAAAACATTGTATTTGTGGCGTAGCTCAGAGGTGGAGCTCAGTCGACACCTCGTCGTCCTTGCGGATAAGGACGGAACATTGTATTTGTGGCGTAACTCAGAGGTGGTGCTCAGTCGACGCCTCATCATCCTTGCGGATCGGGTTGGAGCGCATATATAACTTATGGCGCAACTCTGAGGAGGAGGTCGCAGTCGACCTGTACTTTGTCGTCCTTGTGGATCGGGATGGAGCGTATGGCTAAGTCCCCGAGCGAGAAGATCGATTCCCACTCGGAACATATTTTTAAACTTAGGCGAGTGCGGGACTGCAGCTAAGCCCCCGAGTGAGAGGATTTCTCACCACTCGGTAGGATTTTTTTTAAAACTTAGGCGAGTGCAGGACTGCAGCTAAGCCCCAGAGTGAGAGGATTGTTCGCCACTCGGTAGGATTTTTTAACCTTAGGCGACTACTGAACTACAGCTAAGCCTCTGAGTGAGAGGATTGCTCGCCACTCGGTAGGATTTTTTAAACTTCGGCGACTATTGAACTGCAGCTAAGCCTCTGAGTGAGAGGATTGCTCGCCACTCGATAGGATTTTTTAAACTTAGGCGAGTACTGGACTGGAGCTAAGCCTCTGAGTGAGAGGATTGCTCCCCACTCAGTAGGATTTTTTAAACTTAGCAGAGTACTGGACTGCAGCTAAGCCCCCAAGTGGGAGGATTGCTCAGCACTTGGTAGGATTTTTCAAACTTAGGTGAGTACTAGATTCAGCTAAGCCCCCGAGTGGGAGTCCGGGATTAAGGGGTCCCGGACAGCCGGACTATATACTTTGGCCGGACTATTGGACTGTGAAGATACAAGATTGAAGACTTCGTCCCGTGTCCGGATGGGACTCTCCTTTGCGTGGAAGGAAAGCTTGGCAATTCAGATATGTAGATCTCCTTCTCTGTAACCGACTCTGTGTAACCCTAGCCCCTCTGGTGTCTATATAAACCGGAAGGTTTAGTCCGTAGGACAACAACTATCATAATCATAGGCTAGCTTCTAGGGTTTAGCCTCTACGATCTCGTGGTAGATCAACTCTTGTAATACTCATATCATCAAGATCAATCAATCAGGAAGTAGGGTATTACCTCCATCAAGAGGGCCCGAACCTGGATAAAACATCGTGTCCCCTGCCTCCTGTTACCATTAGCCTTAGACGCACAGTTTGGGACCCCCTACCCGAGATCCGCCAGTTTTGACACTGACATTGGTGCTTTCATTGAGAGTTCCACTGTGCCGTCGCGATAAGGCTTAATGGCTCCTTCAATCATCTTCAATGACACGGTCCAGTTGGAGGTTTTCCTTCTGGGACAGATCTTCGTATTCGGCAACTTCGTACTACGGGCCAACTCGCTTCACCACCTGGAGCAGATCGATAGCTACGCCCCTGGCCATCAGGTCAGGTTTGGAAGCTTGAACTATACTGCCAATATCCATAGAGACTTGATCTTCGACGGATTCGAGCCCATGTCAGGTACGCTGAACAGTCGCGACAAGCATGGCTTAGATCTTCCACTAGACAGTGTTCAGGATATCGCACCTGCGGCGGCCCCGGGAATCAATCCGGAGCAGATCACGCCCTCCGAGGACGGGTGGATGGACCCCGCCATGTAGAACAGGAACCACCGCCTATAGGGCTCTGGACAACCACCTCATCATATGATATATATATATATATATATATATATATGGTGGACACCCCCAAAGAAAGCAATGGCGATGAGGCAACGGAAGATAATCCCTCGGAGAAGCAACCTAGGCACCGGCGTCATAGGCGCCGCTCCAAACCCCGCCATAGAAAAAATAGTGATACCCGCATAAGAGATGATAACAATCCGGATGGTGCCGAAGACGAAAACAACCCTGCCCAGCCAGGCTAGAGGCAGGCCGAGAAAGAAGATGGGCAAGTCTAACGCCCCGGATTCGATGCGCCAGGTGTCCGCCAGTTATTCGCCGTCGTTGCCATGTCATTTGCTTGCGTGTTGCATTTATCATGTCATTATGTGCATTTCATTTTGCATACGTGTTTGTTTCTTGCATCCGAGCATTTTCCCCGTTGTCTGTTTTGCAATTCGGCACTCCTATGTCCTCTGGCGTTCGCCTTTTGTCTCCTGTTGTGAGCGGGTGCAAAACTTTCTCGGAATGGACCGAGTCTTGCCAGGCGGCCTTGGTATAGCACCGGTAGACCGCCTGTCAAGTTTCGTGCCATTTGGTGTTCGTTTGGTACTCCAACGGTTAACCGGTTAACCGCGCAGCTCGAAACCCCCCTTTCTCTTTGCAGCCCAACACCCCCTCCAAACTGGCCGAAAACCCATCCTAACCCCCTCCATGCTCTCGGTCGTTCGATCACGATCGTGTGGGCGAAAACCGCTCCTCATTTGGACTCTCCTAGCTCCCAGAAACTATAAATATGCCCTCCCCCGAAAATCCCGCAGTCCAACCCTAGCCCTCTCCCTCCTTGCGCCGCCGGACATGTCCGCCCGGCGGCCGGACACGTCCACCGCCGTCACCGATGAATCCGCCACCGCCACGTGTCCTCCGTCGCCGTCCTCGCGCCGCTGGCCCGCGGAGCCCATCCGGGGCCCGCGCGGGCCCAGATCCGCCGCCGCCCGGCCCGTTCGTCCCCGCCGCCTCACGCCTTGCCGCCGGCTGCCGCCGCGGGCGCCGCCGCGCGCCGCCGCCGCCTGCGCCCGCGCCCGGAGCTCCAGATCCTCCGCCGCCAGCTCCCTCCTCCGCCGCTGGAGCCCCGCGTCGCCTCCGTCCGCCTTCCGCCGCCAGTGCATCGCGCCGCCCGCGGTCGCCCGTGACCGCCCCGACCGGAGCAAGCCGGTGCGCGCTTCCTGCCGCCGGCCATGGCCTTCCGCCACCGGCCGCCCCTCGCCCGCGCCTGCCTCACCTCCCCCAATGCCGCCCGGCTCCCTCCGCCTTGCCGACGGTGGCCCCGCGCCTCCCGTCGCCGGCGTCCCGCCGCCTCCGCCGCGCCCCAGCTCGCCGGAGCTGCTCCGCCCTCGCCGGAGTTCGGATCCGGTCAGATCCGGTCCGGGTGGACCAGATCCACTGGGTCCCTGATCCAAACGCTGCTCCTTCCCCGGTTCCCTCTGTCCCGGGTCCTCCCCGTCCATGTTTTCGCGAGGTTGTTTTTCGTCCAAGTCCTTGTTATTTTGACATTATCATGCCATGTTCATCGTATCATATCTCCATGCATACTCCTCCGTTTTGTGCGTGTTATATGTCAAATTGTTCGTCTCAACGAGTACTTCATTTCGTTCCATTGTGCCATGTTCCTTTGAGCTCATCTTGATGCCTCAAGCATTGTTGCAAGAGTGCTATATAATGTTGTCTGCTGTCTGTTAACAGAACATGCTCTTTTGTCATTTTTGCCATGTTTGATGTGTGCATCCTATGAGGTTGATGTCTACATGTGTTTTGATCTATGCCATCCCGTATTTACAGTGGTGTATGCCATGTATTTTTGTGATCATTGTGGTGACTAAAACAAGCATGCAAACTAGGCCTCGTGATGTTGCTGATTTCAGTCCCTGTTCCGCTGTTATTTTTATGCCATGTAAACTTGATGCTACAGAGAGATCCAAGCATATTTTGAGATACTTCAGTAAGGATGTTTTGAACATATGGTTATGCTATATCCATCAATTCCCCTGGTTGTAATTATGGAGTAGTCTAGCATGTCATTTTCGTGCTCTACTTTTGCTCTAAAATGTTTCCTGGCATATTGTTTACATGTTATTCAATCTTGCCAAGGTTGTTGTGGTTGATCCTTGCATGCTATGAACTTGTTCTTGCTTTCGGTAGTTTCATAAACATGTCTTCTTGCTGATGCTATGCTTATCTTGTCATGCAATGACTTGTGGTGAGTGAATCGAGCTCGTGAAGTAGTGTACTTGCTGTTACTGTTTTGCTGGGCTGAATCTGTTATTTCGTGATGCTATGTAAACCTGCTGCTACAAGTCATTCTATGCATAATCTGGAGATATTTACTAAGGGTGTTTTGTTATACATGTCATGCTCTATCCATCCATGCCCCTGTTTGCATTTATGGCTTGCTGTAGCTTGTTCATATCTTGCTCCAAAGTTGCTAAATAATGTTGCTGTCAGCCTGTTAACATTAAGTTCAGTTGTTGCCATGATTGTTGCTACTGTTCCATGCACCCTATGAACTTGCTCTTTCCATTCTTAGCTTCATAAACATGTATTCTTATTGTTGGTGGCCTTGACATACCATGTATTGCTCTGTGGTGAGTTGTACAAGCTCACCAACATGCCTACTTATTGTTGTTTCTGCCATGTATGAATCTGTCATATAACTTGCTATGTTTACATGGGTGCCATCATATCTTGTGATCCTTTTTGGCTCATGATCAGTAAAGGACTTTTGTTCTATGGGTTTAGTAGATTCATGCCATGCCTTTGTTTACCATGTTAAGTTCCTGTAGCATGATGTTTAATAGATCTAAACATTGCAACCTGATGTTATTTCTGCAAAGTCTGAAACTGTTACTATATGCAACCTTGCCATGTGTGTTTGAGCATGTTCTAGTGATTTCTGGAGATAGCTCAGTGTTCATGTTTTGTTATGCTTCACCTGTACATCATGCCCATATCTTTTTTTTTCATGTTGAGATGCTGTAGCATATTGTTTTGATGCTTGCAATATGCCTAGTTGCTGTTTTGGACAGATTGTTGCTATAACTTGTATAGTGTGTGTGTTGAACCGTTGCTCCGTTTTGAGTGTGCTCTATATAAAACTTGCTTAGAATTGCATGTAGTTCCATATTATCGTGTTTCATCCATGTTTTGAGGTGTTTGCTTGATTTTTGTATGCATTTTGCATCAATGCCATGTTTAACTTGTTTTGCTCATATCTTCTAGGCCGTAGCTCCGAATTAAATGAACTTTATATGTAACTTGACTAGAATCTCGTGTAGATCATCTTGGTGCATCTTAACTTGCTGTTTAACAACTTGAACATAAGGCTTATTCAGATCTGGACCAATTTCGAAGTATGCATATGAGGGCTTACCGGAATTGTTATATGTTGTTCCCGGCCTCATTTAAACTTGCCTTGATGTGTTGTTCTTGTTTGCATCATCTCTTGCCATGAGTAGCTTCATGTAGCCTTTGTCATGCATCATGCTTGGTTGTGCATCATGTCTTGTATATGTGTGGTGTGTTTACCTTGTTGTGTGCTTCTTCTTGATAGTTCCCGTTTTGTGGCGATCGTGAGGATTCGTTCGTCTACGCTTGGTTCAGCTTCATCCGTTCATCTTCTTCATGGACTTGTTCTTCTTCCTTGCGGGATTTCAGGCAAGATGACCACTACCCTGGATCTCACTACTATCATTGCTATGCTAGTTGCTTCGTTCTATCGCTATGCTGCGTTACCTATCTTTTGCTCGTCAAGCCTCCCAAATTGCCATGAACCTCTAACCTTTGACACCCTTCCCAGCAAACCATTGTTTGGCTATGTTACCGCTGTGCTCAGCCCCTCTTATAGCGTTGTTAGTTGCAGGTGAAGTTCAAGATTACCCCATGGTGGACAGGATTATGTTGGGATATCACAATATCTCTTATTTAATTAATGCATCTATATACTTGGTAAAGGGTGGAAGACTCGGCCATATGCCTGGTGTTTTGTTCCACTCTTGCCGCCCTAGTTTCCCTCATACCGGTGTTATGTTACCGGATTTTGCGTTCCTTACGCGGTTGGGTGATTTATGGGACCCCCTTGACAGTTCGCTTTGAATAAAACTCCTCCAGCAAGGCCCAACATTGGTTTTACCATTTGCCTCACCACCACCTACTTTTCCCTTGGGAGTCGCTCTCTCGAGGGTCATCTTTATTTTAGCCCCCCCGGGGCCAGTGCTTGTCTAAGTGTTGGTCCGAACCGAGCAGCCTGCAGGGCCACCTCGGGGCAACTCGAGGGCTGGTTTTACTCGTAGCTTGACTTATCCGGTGTTGCCCTGAGAACGAGATATGTGCAGCTCCTATCGGGATTGTCGGCACATCGAGCGGCTTAGCTGGTCTTGTTTTACCATTGTCGAAATGTCTTGTAAACCGGGGTTCCGAGTCTGATCGGGTCTTCCTGGGAGAAGGTATATCCTTCGTTGATCGCGAGAGCTTATCATGGGCTAAGTTGGGACACCCCTGCAGGGTATAAACTTTCGAAAGCCGTGCCTGCGGCTTTGGGCAGATGGGAATTTGTTAATGTCCGGTTGTAGATAACTTGACACCAGATCCAAAATAAAACGCATCAACCGCGTGTGTAGCCGTGATGGTCTCTTTTCAGCGGAGTCCGGGAAGTGAACACGGTTTTGGGTTATGTTTGATGTAAGTAGGAGTTCAGGATCACTTCTTGATCATTGCTAGCTTCATGACCGTTCCATTTACTCTCTTCTCGCTCTTATTTGCGTATGTTATCCACCATATCATGCTTCGTCATTGCTGCAGCCTCACCACTTTACCCCTTCCTTTCCCATTAAGCTTTGCTAGTCTTGATACCCATGGTAATGGGATTGCTGAGTCCTCGTGGCTCACAGATTACTACAACAACAATTGCAGGTACATGTTATGCGATGATCTTGACGCGAGAGTGATGCTTGCTTGCTTGAGTTCTTCTTCTACTTCTCCTTCGATCAGGGGATAGGTTCCAGGTCGGCAGCCTGGGCTAGCAGGGTGGATGTCCTTTGAGTTTTTGTTGGTGTTTCATCCATAGTCGGATGATACTCTTATGTATTGTGATGTTGTATTCGTGTGGCATTGTATGCCTTATGTATGTATCCCCATCTATTATGTAATGTTGATGTAATGATATCCACCTTGCAAAAGCGTTTCAATATGTGGGTCTGTCCTTGGTGGGTCCTTCGAGTTCCTTTTGGATAGGGTCGCATATTGGGCGTGACAAGTTGGTATCAGAGCCTCGACCGATCCTAGGAGCTCCCTTGATTGATCGTGTAGTTTGGCCGTTGTTGAGTCTAGAAGAAAACTGTTTTCGGAGTCTCGTTATATCGGAGAGTAGGAATTCTTTTTACTCCTCAGCCCCTTCGTCGCTCTGGTCAGGAATCTTGACGTAGGTGTTTCAAATCTTTCTTTAGGATCACGCAGTTGGTTTTCCGATCGTTGGTTCTCAGCTCTTTGCATCCGGTGCATTTCTCGTCATGTTGACTCGAGCCTCTTCGCCTTTGCCAAGTTCAATTCTCAGTTCGCTCTCAACGAAGTTGTTTCTCTGTCCTCAGTTGTTTTCTTTTCCCACCCGCCCTCCCTTCTTCTTCTCGGAACCGGAGTCCGTAATCGAGTATCCATCCTACTCGTGCGAGGTTTTTGCTCTCTCTCCTCAATGTTTTCAACCGGTGTTTTCTCTTCAAGATATTCGTCGGTTCCCCCTTTCAAGTTGCCTTTGTTTTCCCGCCCTCCCACCCTTTTTTCTTCCCGGAGTCTGACTCTCTCTCGACCATCAATTTCATTCATGCGGAGCCTCGTCAGTCTTTTGTCAATTATTTCAACCGGTGAATTCTCGTCTTGTTCGTCATTCTTCATCTCTTTTCTTCTCCGGTGGATTCAATTCAAGTTTTTCGGGTTGATCATATTCTTTTCCTCGAAGTGTTCTCCTTGCTTGTTTGCCTCTCGCCATTTTATCCTTCCGGAGTGTTCAAGACATCTCAGGAGATTCGTCAGTGTTCCAATTAATTCGAGGTTGTCACCTCATTCAAATATTTCAATTATTCTGGTGCATCATCTACCTATTCAACATCCCTTTCCAACGGTGTTTTCTCTCCAGTGGGCCCTAACCCACAGGTCTTATCCCAGGATCTTACCTAACTCTTCTAATTTCCCCGGAGTTATTCTCAAATTCTTTTTGGAGTTTGACGTAAGAATGGATCCCATCAGTCACATTTCTTCTCCAAGATCGCTTTCAAATTCATTTTCAATGTTGGCTCAACCTCTTAGCTTCTCATTCTACCGGGGTATCTCAGTAATTTTGGTGGTGTTTCCCATCGTCTTATGAAGACCGAAGAAGAGTTCCTCTTAAATCTTGTTCATTCTCTCGAAGTTTCGCGGTTCTAGCCTCATGTTATCCTCTCGAATTATTCCATTTGTTAGATATTCTTTTCTTACCTATCCGGAGTATTTCAGGAGTTGTTTTCTTTTTCGTTTCACCGGAGGACATCATTCCAGCTACCGTTTTCCAATTATCCCGGTGCTTCGTTCAAGTGTTCTTTAATCAGCTCATGATCTCTTTGTTCTTTTGTATCTAAATCCGCTCAAGCATATTTGTTCTTCTAATTCTTCCCCGTGATTCTTTCTCTTTCATCAGTCATTTTCGAATTCTTACGGTGGTTCCTTCAGATTCTTTTCCTTGGTTATCATTTTAATTCATTCGTTCTTTTCAATCCTACCGGTGGTTCATGAAGACCTTCTCAAGTTTTGTGCTATCCTTTCTCAATCTTTTTGTCAAGAAGAATAAGTAGTATGTAAAAGTCCATCGCTTGTCATCAATTGAATTTGATGAAGGATAAGCATACAATAAATCTTATTCTTCTTTCATCCAAGTGAATAATCCCTTCCTTCGGAGTTGTTCTTGATTCTAGTTCCAAGTGTTTTCATCTTTTCTTTTCCGGAGTTCAATTTCCTCAGCCATTTTGTCGGAACCTCCATCTAAATCATCGCAAGGCTCATCTTATTCTTTCATCCTTCATTCTATCTCATCATCCTTTTGTTACCAGAGTTCTTCATGGTGGTTCTTCATGATTTAATCTTTTCTTCAAGAGTTCATCAAGATTTTGTTGGTGGAGTTCAAGTATCTTTTCTTCTCATCTCGAAGTGCAATTAAGTCTCCGTATTCTTTTGAAGTGGAGTTTTGCTTTTCTTCGTTCTTCTAAGATTTCCAATCATTTCCGTTTGTGGCCGGTTATCACCTTATGTTCTTGAGATGTTATCTATAAGACCACAACAAGTTTATTCTTTCGTTGTTGATTTTCTCAACAACTCCGTTCAACCTTTCCTTCTAAGTTCTTTTCATTCAATTTCAATTCTTTCCAGAGGTTTTGTGTCATGTCCTCATCAATTATCATTCCATCCTCTCAAGCTCGTGTTCTATTCCTCCATGTTTTCACCGGAGTGCTGCCTAAATCATTTCATTCTTATTCATTTTCTATCTTGTTCTAACCGGAGTGGTTTCATAGTCTATCTGATTCCGTGAGCTTTCGATTCTCATCATTCTCGTCGTTCCTCTCTTCTTCTCGAGTGCTCTCGATTCATTTCTTCTTCTTTCTTGAGTTCTTGTTTCACCTATTCCCTTTTCCCTTCCGTCTCGGTCCTAAGATCTCGGGACGAGAACTCTTGTTAGTGGAGGAGTGTTGTAACGCCCCGGATTTGATGCGCCAGGTGTCCGCCAGTTATTCGCCGTCGTTGCCATGTCATTTGCTTGTGTGTTGCATTTTATCATGTCATCATGTGCATTTCATTTTGCATACGTGTTCGTTTCTTGCATCCGAGCATTTTCCCCATTGTCCGTTTTGCAATTCGGCACTCCTATGTCCTCCGTCGTTCCCCTTTTGTCTCCTGTTGTGAGCGGGTGTTAAACTTTCTCGGAATGGACCAAGTCTTGCCAAGCGGCCTTGGTATAGCACCGGTAGACCGCCTATCAAGTTTCATGCCATTTGGAGTTCGTTTGGTACTCCAACGGTTAACCGGTTAACCGCGCAGCCCGAAACCCCCCTTTCTCTTTGCAGCCCAACACCCCTCCAAACTGGCCGAAAACCCATCCTAACCCCATCCATGCTCTCAGTCGTTTGATCACGATTGTGTGGGCGAAAACCGCTCCTCATTTGGACTCTCCTAGCTCCCAGAAACTATAAATATGCCCTCCCCCGAAAATCCCGCAGTCCAACCCTAGCCCTCTCCCTCCTTGCGCCGCCGGACATGTTCGCCCGGCGGCCGGACACGTCCACCACCGTCCTTGACGAATCCACCGCCGCCACGTGTCCTCCGCCGCCGTCCTCGTGCCGCCGGCCCGCGGAGCCCATACGGGGCCCGCGCGGGCCCAGATCCGCCGCCGCCCGGCCCGTTCGTCCCCGCCGCCTCGTGCCTTGCCGCCGGCCGACGCCGCGGGCGCCGCCGCGCGCCGCCGCCGCCTGCGCCCGTGCCCGGACCTCCAGATCCTCCGCCGCCAGCTCCCTCCTCCGCCGCCGGAGCCCCGCGTCGCCTCCGTCCGCCTTTCGCCGCCAGTGCATTACGCCGCCCGTGGTCGCCCGTGGCCGCCTCGACCGGAGCAAGCCGGTGCGCGCTTCCTGTCGCCGGCTATGGCCTCCCGCCACCGGCCGCCCCTCGCCCGCGCCTGCCTCGCCTCCCCCAACGCCGCCCGACTCCCTCCGCCCCGCCGCCGGTGGCCCCGTGACTCCCGTCGCCGGCGTCCTGCCGCCTCCGCCGCGCCCCAGCTCGCCGGAGCTGCTCCGCCCTCGCCGGAGTTCGGATCCGGTCAGATCCGGTCCGGGTGGACCAGATCCACCGGGTCCCTGATCCAAACGCTGCTCCTTCCCCGGTTCCCTCCGTCCCGGGTCCTCCCCGTCCATGTTTTCGCGAGGTTGTTTTTCCTCTAAGTCCCTGTTATTTTGACATTATCATGCCATGTTCATCGTATCATATCTCCATGCATACTCCTCCGTTTTGTGCGTGTTATATGTCAAATTGTTCGTCTCAACGAGTACTTCATTTCGTTCCATTGTGCCATGTTCATTTGAGCTCATCTTGATGCCTTAAGCATTGTTGGAAGAGTGCTATATAATGTTGTCTGTTGTCTGTTAACAGAACATGCTCTTTTGTCATTTTTGCCATGTTTGATGTGTGCATCCTATGAGGTTGATGTCCACATGTCTTTTGATCTATGCCATGCCGTCTTTACAGTGGTGTATGCCATGTATTTTTGTGATCATTGTGGTGACTAAAACAAGCATGCAAACTAGGCCTCGTGATGTTGCTGATTTCAGTCCCTGTTCCGCTGTTATTTTTATGCCATGTAAACTTGATGCTACAGAGAGATCCAAGCATATTTTGAGATACTTCAGTAAGGATGTTTTGAACATATGGTTATGCTATATCCATCAATGCCCCTGGTTGGAATTATGGAGTAGTCTAGCATGTCATTTTCGTGCTCTACTTTTGCTCTAAAATGTTTCCTGGCATATTGTTTACATGTTATTCAATTTTGCCAAGGTTGTTGTAGTTGATCCTTGCATGCTATGAACTTGTTCTTGCTTTGGGTAGTTTCATAAACATGTCTTCTTGCTGATGCTATACTTATCTTGTCATGCAATGACTTGTGGTGAGTGAATCGAGCTCGTGAAGTAGTGTACTTGCTGTTACTGTTTTGCTGGGCTGAATCTGTTATTTCGTGATGCTATGTAAACCTGCTGCTACAAGTCATTCTATGCATAATCTGGAGATATTCACTAGGGGTGTTTTGTTATACATGTCATGCTCTATCCATCCATGCCCCTGTTTGCATTTATGGCTTGCTGTAGCTTGTTCATATCTTGCTCCAAAGTTGCTAAATAATGTTGCTGTCAGCCTGTTAACATTAAGTTCAGTTGTTGCCATGATTGTTGCTACTGTTCCATGCACCCTATGAACTTGCTCTTGCCATTCTTAGCTTCATAAACATGTATTCTTACTGTTGGTGGCCTTGCCATACCATGTATTGCTCTGTGGTGAGTTGTACAAGCTCACCAACATGCCTACTTATTGTTGTTTCTGCCATGTATGAATTTGTCATATAACTTGCTATGTTTACATGGGTGCCATCATATCTTGTGATCCTTTTTGGCTCATGATCAGTAAAGGACTTTTGTTCTATGGGTTTAGTAGATTCATGCCATGCCTTTGTTTACCATGTTAAGTTCCTGTAGCATGATGTTTGATAGCTCTAAACATTGCAACCTGATGTTATTTCTGCAAAGTCTGAAACTGTTACTATATGCAATCTTGCCATGTGTGTTTGAGCATGTTCTAGTGATTTCTGGAGATAGCTCAGTGTTCATGTTTTGTTATGCTTTACCTGTACATCATTCCCATATCTTTTTTTTTCATGTTGAGATGCTGTAGCATATTGTTTTGATGCTTGCAATATGCCTAGTTGCTGTTTTGGACAGATTGTTGCTATAACTTGTATAGTGTGTGTGTTGAATCGTTGCTCCGTTTTGAGTGTGCTCTATATGAAACTTGCTTAGAATTGCATGTAGTTCCATATTATCATGTTGCATCCATGTTTTGAGGTGTTTGCTTGATGTTTGTATGCATTTTGCATCAATGCCATGTTTAACTTGTTTTGCTCATATCTTCTAGGCCATAGCTCTGAATTAAATGAACTTTATATGTAACTTGACTAGAATCTCGTGTAGATCATCTTGGTGCATCTTAACTTGCTGTTTAACAACTTGAACATAAGGTTTATTCAGATCTGGACCAATTTCGAAATATGCATATGAGAACTTACCGGAATTGTTATATGTTGTTCCCGACCTCATTTAAACTTGCCTTGATGTGTTGTTCTTGTTTGCATCATCTCTTGCCATGAGTAGCTTCATGTAGCCTTTGTCATGCATCATGCTTGGTTGTGCATCATGTCTTGTATATGTGTGGTGTGTTTACCTTGTTGTGTGCTTCTTCTCGATAGTTCCCGTTTTGTTGCGATCGTGAGGATTCGTTCGTCTACACTTGGTTCAGCTTCATCCGTTCATCTTCTTCATGGACTTGTTCTTCTTCCTTGCGGGATTTTAGGCAAGATGACCGCTACCCTAGATTTCACTACTATCATTGCTATGCTAGTTGCTTCGTTCTATCGCTATGCTGCGTTACCTATCTTTTGCTCGTCAAGCCTCCCAAATTGCCATGAACATCTAACCCTTGACACCCTTCCCAACAAACCATTGTTTGGCCATGTTACCGCTTTGCTTAGCCCCTATTATAGCGTTGTTAGTTGTAGGTGAATTTGAAGATTACCCCATGGTGGACAGGATTATGTTGGGATATCACAATATCTCTTATTTAATTAATGCATCTATATACTTGGTAAAGGGTGGAAGACTCGGCCTTATGCCTGGTGTTTTGTTCCACTCTTGCCACCCTAGTTTCCATCATACCGGTGTTATGTTCCCGAATTTTGCGTTCCTTACGCGGTTGGGTGATTTATGGGACCCCCTTGACAGTTCGCTTTGAATAAAACTCCTCCAGCAAGGCCCAACATTGGTTTTACCATTTGTCCCACCACCACCTACTTTTTCCTTGGGAGTCGCTCTCTCGAGGATCATCTTTATTTTAGCCCCCCCGGGCCAGTGCTTGTCTAAGTGTTGGTTCTAACCGAGCAGCCTGCGGGGCCACCTCGGGGCAACTCGAGGGCTGGTTTTGCTCGTAGCTTGACTTATCCGGTGTTGCCCCGAGAACGAGATATGTGCAGCTCCTATCGGGATTGTCGACGCATCGGGCGGCTTTGCTGGTCTTGTTTTACCATTGTCGAAATGTCTTGTAAACCGGGATTCCGAGTCTGATCTGGTCTTCCTGGGAGAAGGTATATCCTTCGTTGATCGCGAGAGCTTATCATGGGCTAAGTTGGGACCCCTTTGCAGGGTATAAAATTTCGAAAGCCGTGCCTGCGGTTATGGGAAGATGGGAATTTTTTAATGTCCGGTTGTAGATAACTTGACACCAGATCCGAAATAAAACGCATCAACCGTGTGTGTAGCCATGATGGTCTCTTTTCTGCGGAGTCCGGGAAGTGAACACGGTTTTGGGTTATGTTTGACGTAAGTAGGAGTTCAGGATCACTTCTTGATCATTGCTAGCTTCACGGCCATTCCATTTTCTCTCTTCTCGCTCTTATTTGCGTATGTTAGCCACCATATCATGCTTAGTCGTTGCTGCAGCCTCACCACTTTACCCCTTCCTTTCCCATTAAGCTTTGCTAGTCTTGATACCCATGGTAATGGGATTGCTGAGTCCTCGTGGCTCACAGATTACTACAACAACAGTTGCAGGTACATGTTATGCGATGATCTTGAGGCGGGAGCGATGCTTGCTTGCTTGAGTTCTTCTTCTACTTCTCCTTCGATCAGGGGATAGGTTCTAGGTCGGCTGCCTGGGCTAGCAGGGTGGATGTCGTTTGAGTTTCTGTTGGTGTTTCATCCGTAGTCGGATGATACTCTTATGTATTGTGATGTTGTATTCGTGTGGCATTGTACGCCTTATGTATGTATCCCCATCTATTATGTAATGTTGATGTAATGATATCCACCTTGCAAAAGCGTTTCAATATGCGGGTCTATCCTTGGTGGGACCTTCGAGTTCCTTTTGGATAGGGTCGCATATTGGGCGTGACAGCAAGCTAGCCCTAAAGAACAGGCAATAGATGGAGAATCAGAGGATGATAGCTACATGCCTCTCTTCGAAGACGAAGTGGGCCCTGGTGACGCAGAATTCATCGTGCCTGAGGATCCCGTCGAGCAAGAGCGCTTCAAGTGATGGCTTATAGCTACTGCAAAAAGCCTGAAGAAAAAGCAGCAACAACTTCAAGCTAATCAAGATCTGCTAACTGATAGATGGACCGAGGTCCTGGCTACCGAGGAATACGGACTCGAGCGCCCTACAAAAAGTTACCCAAAGCGCAGGTTGCTACCTCAACTCGAGGAGGAGGCGTTAAAGCCCACACTACCAGCGCATGATGCGGCTGACCGACCACCCTGTGGCCAAGACAAAGCGGTATAACAGCCCGAATTCCAGACCGCACCCTGTCGCCAATCAAACAATAATACTAAGGCCCGGGGCTACACGAAGGACCTGCGAGATGTATTGGAAAACAAAGAAGGACAGTCAAGATCGATCTACGGATCACGGGTGCGTGCCACAACACGTCATGATGACCTTCACACTGGACACACTAAACATAAGTCCGTCCAGGCCGAATACAACAGACCAGCTTCATTCGAACTGCGTCGGGATGTAGCCCGGCGTAGAGGCGCCGCACACCCTCTATGCTTCACTGATGAAGTAATGGATTATGAATTCCCACAAGGGTTTAAACCCGTGAACACTGAATCATATGATGGCACTACAGACCCCGCGGTATGGATAGAAGATTTCTTCCTCCATATTCACATGGCCTGCGGAGATGATCTACACGCCATCAATTACCTCCCACTAAAACCGAAAGGACCGGCTCGGCATTGGCTGAATAGCTTGCCGGCAAACTCCATCAGGAGTTGGGAGAACCTGGCAAACGCATTCCTTGACAACTTCCAGGGCACTTATGTGCGACCCCCGGATGCTGACGACCTAAGTCACATAACCCAACAGCCCGGAGTGTCAGCCAAGAAATTTTGGACCCGGTTCCTAACTAAAAAGAACCAAATTGTCGACTGTCTGGATGCCGAAGCCCTAGCGGCCTTTAAGCATAACATCCACGACGAGTGGCTTGCCCGACATCTCGGCCAAGAAAAGCCAAAGTCCATGGCAGCCCTCACAACGCTCATGACCCGCTTTTGTGCGGGCGAGGATAGCTGGTTGGCACGTAGCAACAACACAACAAGCAAGCCTGGCACATCAAAAGCTAGGGATAGCAACGACAAACCACAGTGCAACAAACACAAGCATCGCAAAAATGATGATAGTGCCGAAGACACGGCAGTCAACGCCGGATTCAGTGGCTCCAAGTCCGGTCAGCGAAAAAAGCCATTCAACAAAAACAATTCAGGCCCGTCCAGTTTGGACCGCATACTCGACCGTCCAGGCTAAATTCATGGCACCCCAGGAACACCAGCCAAGCATACCAATAGAGAATGCTGGGTCTTCAAACAAGCCGGCAAGTCAGGTGCTGAAAACAAGGGGAAGGGGTCTCAAAGCGACGATGACGACGAGGAGCCCAGATCACCGAATATAGGAGGGCAAAAGAAATTTCCCCTGCAAATCAAAATGGTGAACATGGTAAACGCCACCCACATTCCCAAGCTGGAATGAATGTGCACTCTTAGGGATGTCGACTTAACGAAGCCAGTCGCCCCCACAATACAACCTATGGTCGATTACCTTCGATCGTAAGGATAATCTGGCCAATACCAATCAGGGCAATCCAGCCGCACTCATCCTGGACCAAATAATTAATGGATTCCACCTCACACGAGTCCTTATGGATGGAGGCAACAGTTTAAACCTGCTATATCAGGACACAACGCGCAGGATTGGTATCGATCATTCGATGATCAAGCCCACTAAAACCACATTTAAAGGTGTCATACCAGGTGTGGAGGCCAATTGTACAGGCTCCATCACTCTAGAGGTAGTCTTCGGATCACCAAACAATTACCGTACCGAAGAGTTAGTCTTTGACATCGTCCCCTTTCGCAGTGATTATCAGGCACTGCTCGGACGAACCGCGTTCACTCGATTCAACGTGGTGCCACATTATGCCTACTGTAAACTTAAGATGCCCGGTCCGCGCGGCGTCATCACGGTTAATGGAAAGGCCCAGCACCCGGACACCGCCAAAGGAGTCCGAACTACTACGCAGTAGGATAGCCAGGCTCGCCCGGAGCTTAATTAAAAACACTTCGGTAAAAAGTTAAGACAAGCCACATACTGCGGTTCAACCGCTCTGTGGCGCGAAACCATTGCTTACATTTTCTTTGCAGGTTCACCTTTGCATAGGCTAGGATGGATGGCATGAAGACAGTTCGAGCGCGTAAGGGAATCTCTAGATATTCCCCTCTACGATCATCCGACCACACTCCGGATCCGCACACACCTTCCTCCCGCGTGGTCTCAGCAGGTTCCGCAGTCATATTTCTTTTTATCACATTACCTATACTCATACACATTGATGTATTATTCAAATACAACATGTGAGTTTAGATGATCCTTGTCTGCTGCTATTTCTTATTAAAACTCTTTTGTTAAAAGGCAGCTGCATATTGCGATGTGCCTTAATATGCCAAGGGCTTCGTTATACCCATACTACGGCAAAAAAGTTCGAACACCTTCACGGCAGTTCGGCACCCCGAACTTATAGCATTATATGCATCAGCACCGAATCATGTCTTGGGTCAATAGTTGGGTTTGCCCAGCTCCTATGTTTTGGTACCTTATGTTCCGCTATACCGGCTAAGGTAGCACAGGGAGAACTACTGCGATTGTATCCCGGTTCTTCCGAATGAGCACCTTAGTAGAGACAGCCGAAAACTGACTATCATGATGCAGCGAGAGCTGGTCAGCTGTTCGAGAGGTTGTAAAATCTTTAAGGATTTCTTCCGCATAATGCCATAACAAATGTAGCATGCGAGGGATCGGCTTTTCTTCCGATCAGGCGCCTGTAAAGCCCCTCATGCGGTCTTCCGAACACCAGGGGCTGCGCCTACCTTCCTTTTAAAACTCCTATGGCTAAGTGAGAGTGATAAAGCCCTATAGTCTGATTGCCTGGTTCGCTGTGCTGAACACCTCCTTCAAGGACCCAAAACTGGGATAAAGAGTGTTCAGGTTTATCCCGAACACCCCCGTACTTACTACGTGGGGGCAGAAGCCGATGACTGGCCAACTCTCAGGATTAGTATATAAAACGGCCGCACAGGAGGACAAACTTTCTAACGACAAGCAATAAATGATAGAAATGATCTTGTTCAAACATTATAAAGGACAAACATGACCGTATTCATGGAAAAATAATGTCCTTGGTGCATTGCTCCGCCACAAGGCGGGCTCCTTTAAAGACACCTTCATAATACAACTCGGGCTTGCGGTGCTCCTTTCCCTCCGGCGGTCCCACAGTCACCAGCTTTTTCGCATCCATCTTCCCCCAATGCACCTTTGCGCGGGCAAAGGCCATTCGTGCACCTTCCATGCAGACCAACCGCTTGATGACTTCGAGTCGAGGGCAGGCACTCACTAGCCTCTTCACAAGCCCGAAGTAACTACTGGGTATCAGCTCGGCGGGCCACGGACGGATAATTAAATCCTTCATGGCTAGCTCGGCCACCTTATGCAGTTCGACCAGCTGTTTCAGCTGATCAGAGAAAGGCACCGGATAATTCGGTGCCAGATACCAGAAGAGCTTATCCGTAGTATTCCTCTCTTCGGCTCGGTAGAATTGGGCGGCATCAGATATGTTGTGCGGCAGCTCCGCAAATACCCCTAGAGAAATCAGAATTCAAACTATCAACTTGATTTTCTCCTTCCAAATACCCGCTTTGTATAGAAAAATCCTTACCAGCCGCAATCTTCCTCACCTCCTGGATTTTCTTCAGGGCACCTTGGGCTTCCCCCGAGGCATCACTTGTGGCTTGGCGAGCCTGGGAGAGTTTGGATTCTCTCCCTAACAAACTCTGCTCCAAAGTCTCACAACTCTTCACGGCCTCTTGAAGCTGTTGCTCAGCCTCAATAACTCTGGGCTCGTGCTTCTCACAGAGAGCCTGCTCTGCGGATGCTTTCTTCTCGGCTTCGGCCACAGCCTTTTTAACAGCCTCAATTTCGGTCGTCGCCCTTAGAGCACATTACAAAAATATTTTCATCATGCACACTTATTCTTTTGTGCTACATAAACAAGGTTTCTGCATACCTTCGTTATCCTACAACTGTTTCTTCACTTGGCCAAGTTCTCCTTCGGCCCGCTCCAGACTATGCCTCAGTCCGGATACTTCCGTAGCATGAGAGGCAATAGTCGCTACAAACGCCTGCTTATTAAAAAGTGTGATAGATGTCATCAAGTGAGTCTCCTGCAAACATAAATTTGATCCTCTGTCCGGTTCTTTCTTTCACCAAACAGTGTATCAGGGGCTGCGATCTATACCATGACACTATTCCAAACCTCATAAAACATACCTCAAAGCCTCTTATGAGGCTGATACATGATTCATTCAGTCCACTCTCAGTGGACTAAATCTTCTCAATCACCGCACCCATAAGGGCACGGTGTTCATCAACAATGGTGGCACCCTTCAATGCCGCTAATAAAGCATCTGACACATCTGGTTGGACAGAGGTTGCCGGTGGAGCAGACACACCTCCTCCAGCGGACGGAGGCCGCCTGCCTGACCCTGGGGCCCTATGGGTCTTCGGAATCGTGTCCAGTTGGGGGCCGGATTCAAGATAACCCCCGCCGTTGACGTCCATGAGAGCCTTCTCTCCCATGTGTCCGGACCCTGAAGACTGGCCTCCTGGCGCCGCCTTTGCGATCTCCCCCCCCCCCTCCGTGGCCTGAGTCCTTCTAGGACAAAACCTCGGTCTCATTCATATGTTCGGGGAAGGGGGCCTTTGGGGGCGTCCCTCTCTCCATTGCATCCGAACCCAGCAAATCCTCTGACAAGGATTGTTCGGCGTGGGACCCCACCGGACTGAAAAAAGTACGGCTCAGATTAAAATTTCATGCGATGACAAGTCTGGACACATGAGCGTGTTCAGATTTTATACTCACGAGTTCACCAGGGGCTGGGCCCTGGGATCCCACTCCGGGCTGCTATCGGCAGCGGCAATGGACTTCTCTGGGAGGGGAGTTTTCCCCTCTTAGGCGATTCAGCCTCCAAGGATGTGGAGGCCGTCCTTTTCTTCCCCCCCCTGCGGGGAATTCGTCTCCTTCCTCCTCCTCATCCTCTTCGAAGGAAGAATGGGCATTGGAGTCTTCGGATCTTGTGTCCGAAGTGCCACGACGACGGAGGTCACCCTGGTCTTCTTGGCGTCCTTTTCGGCCTTCTTACTCGGTGCCTTGTAAGGCGCCGGGACCAGCATCTTCATCAGAAGTGGGCCGTCCGGTTCTTCTAGCAGCGGGGCTGGACAGTAGATCCGCCCCACCTTCTTCGCCCAGCCGTAGGAAATTTGGGGAATCACATCAAGCATTTTCCTAAGGATATGCGAATAAAACATATGAATTGTCAACGTACAATCACTTACCGAACTTGCAGGGCGGGACAGTTGGTACCCGCAGTCCTCGGTGGAGTCCGGCCATGATTTGCCGGACTTGAAAAGCACCTTCTAGATGTCCTTACGTGAGGATCCAAAGAGCTCTAGCAAGGTCTGGTGCTTGGCTGGGTCGAACTCCCATAAATTGCAAGCCCGGTGTTGACAAGGTAGAATCCGGCGAACTAACATCACCTGGACTACATTGACGAGCTTGATGTTCCTGTCTTCCATGTCTTAGATGCACGTATGGAGCTCCTATAGCTTGTTAGACGAATCCCAGTTCAGGCCCTTCTTGGGCCAGGACGTAAGTCGCAGGGGGGCGCCAGGTCTGAACTCTGGAGCGGCGGCCCATTCCTTGCCACGCGGCTCGGTGATGTAAAACCACTGCCACTACCACTCCTTGACGGAATCATTGAAAGTACCCGGTGGCCATGTAACATTGGGCATCTTGCTCACCATGGCGCCTCCGCATTCGGCATGCTCGCCGCTCACTACCTTGGGCTTCACATTGAAAACCTTCAGCCATAAGCCGAAGTGCGGCAGGACACGGAGAAAGGCCTCGCACACGACGATGAATGTTGAGATGTTGAGGAAGGAATTGGGGGATAGATCATGAAAATCAATCCCATAATAATACATGATGCCGCGAACAAATGGGTGGAGGGGAAACCCTAGCCCGCGGACAAAATGAGGGAGGAATACCACCCTCTCATGGGGTTCTTGGGTGATGATTTGTCCCGCCGTCGGAAGACGGTGGCCGATTCTCTAGGCCAAATACCCCCCCCCCTCGAAGCTTTTTGATATCCTTCTCCCAGATGGTAGAGGCCATCCACTTGCCTCCTGCTCTGGATCCGGACATTTTCGGGAAACCTTTTTGGGCGGAGAAGATGAACACCTGAGCGCTAGGGCTTGAGCAAGAAGGAATGGATGAGCAGAGGAAGAAGGTGTGGGTGCAAGAGGGAGTTCTTATTTCCTTATAAAGGCCGCATAGATCCTGCGCCTCCCAACTTGCCCGTTAAAATCGCTTATTTCCCAAGCGGCACGATTGATGGCGCGGTTTGGTTACCCACGCCCGTATTGATGAGAATCTCACGATGAGCGGACACGATCTCTGCTTCGACAAGACATGCCGATAAAACTGCCTGGCGATATGTGCGGTGGCAGGTTGTGAAAAATGGTTCGAATAATGACCGGGCCGTGGCGTGATGTCACACTATAAAAACTTGTCAGCAGTTTAGATTTGTGGAATATTGTGCTCTCTACGGTGGTATGTGGAATTTGTTTTGCAGAGCCGGACACGATTCTTGTGTTCAAAATGTTATATGGAGTATTCGGAGAAGGAACCCGCCTTGCAATGCCGAAGATAATCTGCACGCCAGACTCATCGTCTTTGAAGCCTGGTTCAGGGGCTACTGAGGGAGTCCAGGATTAAGGGGTCCTCGGAAAGTCGGACTATATACTTTGGACGGACTATTGGACTGTGAAGATACAAGATTGAAGACTTCGTCCCGTGTTCGGATGGGACTCTCCTTTGTGTGGAAGGCAAGGTTGGCAATTCGGATATGTAGATCTCCTTCTCTGTATCCGACTCTGTGTAAGCCTAGCCCCCTCCGGTGTCTATATAAACTGGAGGGTTTAGTCCGTAGGACAACAACAATCATAATCATAGGCTAACTTCTAGGGTTTAGCCTCTACGATCTCGTGCTAGATCAACTCTTGTAATACTCATATCATCAAGATCAATCAAGCGGGAAGTAGGGTATTACCTCCATCGAGAGGGCCCGATCCTGGGTAAAACATCGTGTCCCCTGCCTCCTATTACCATTAGCCTTAGATGCACAATTCGGGACCCACTACCCGAGATCCGCCGGTTTTACACCGACACTCACCACTCGGTAGGATTTTTCAAACTTAGGCGAGTACTGGACTACAGCTAAGCCCCCGAGTGGGAGGATTGCTCACAACTTGGTATGATTTTTCAAGCTTAGGCGAGTACTGGACTGCATCTAAGCCCCCGAGTGGGAGGATTGCTCACCACTCGGTAGGATTTTTCAAACTTAGGCGAGTACTGGACTGCAGCTAAGCCCCTGAGTGGGAGGATTGCTCACCACTCGGTAGGATTTTTCAAACTTAGGCGAGTACTGGACTGCAGCTAAGCCCCAGAGTGGGAGGATTGCTCATCACTCGGTAGGATTTTTCAAACATAGGAGAGTACTGGACTGCAGCTAAGCCCCCGAGTGGGAGGATTTCTCACCACTCGGTAGGATTTTTCAAACTTAGGCAAGTACTGGACTGCAGCTAAGCCCCCGAGTGGGAGGATTGCTCACCACTCGGTAGGATTTTTCAAACGTAGGCGAGTACTGGACTGCAGCTAAGCCTCCGAGTGGGAGGATTGCTCACCACTCGGTAGGATTTTTCAAACTTAGGCGAGTACTGGACTGCAGCTAAGCCCCCGAGTGGGAGGATTTCTCACCACTCGGTAGGACTTTTTTCAACTTAGGCGAAATAGATTCACATCTAAGCCCCCGAGTGGGAGGCTTGGTCACCACTCGATAAGATTTTTTATACTTTAGGCGAAATGGATTTGGAGCTAAGGCACCCACAGGGGGATTTAGAACATGAAAAAAAGAACAACAATCATTCAGGAGACTGTAAAGTTGTGTCTTTGATAATCAAACTAGAAGGTATTTCTTATTACATCTCAACAGTCTGAATGCTAAGTGTAAAAGGGGCGAAGCAGCTCCGTATTCCAAGCGCGTGGCTCGTCTTTATTGTGCTCGACGTTGTAAAGCCGGTATGCTCCGTTGTGGAGCACTTTGGTGACAATGAAGGGGCCTTCCCAAGCAGGAGCGAGCTTGTGTGGTTTCTGCTGGTCCACCAGAAGAACCAAGTCTCCCTCCTGAAATGCCCGACCACTCACGTTTCTGGCGTGGAATCGACGCAGGTCTTGCTGATAAATGGTCGACTGGATCAATGCCATCTCTCTTTCCTCTTCCAGGAGGTCAACTACATCTTGTCGAGCCTGTTCTGCTTCATCTTCTGAGAAAAGTTTGACTCGGGGTGTATTGTGAAGCAAGTCACTCAGAAGTACAGCTTCAGCTCCGTAGACTAAGAAGAATGGAGTTTAGCCAGTCGACCGATTAGGAGTTGTCCTCAATCCCCAAAGTACTAATGGAAGTTCATCGACCCAGACACCTGCTGCATGCTTGAGGTCACGTATCAATCGGGGTTTCAGTCCTTTGAGAATCAATCCATTTGCTCTTTCAGCCTGTCCATTCGACTAAGGATGGGCGACTGAAGCATACTCGACCTAAGTGCCTTGGGAAGCACAAAAGGCTTTGAACTCGTCAGAATCAAAGTTCGACCCATTATCAGTGATGATGTTGTGTGGAACACCATATCTAAATGTTAATTCTCTAATGAAACTAACAGCTGTACTTGCTTCAAGGTTTTTGATGGGCTTGGCTTCAATCTATTTGGTGAACTTGTCGACTGCTACGAGGACATGGGTAAAGCCACTCCTGCCAGTCCTCAGAGGTCCAACAATATCTAATCCCGAGACAGTAAAAGGCCAGACGAGTGGAATAGTCTTCAGAGCTGACGCGGGTTTATGGGACATCTTGGAGTAAAACTTACAACCTTCAAATTTTTCTACTATTTCTTTCGCCATCTCGTTGGCATGTGGCCAGTAAAATCCGGCTCGGTATGCTTTGGCCACGATGGTCCGAGAGGACGCATGGTGACCACAGGTCCCCAAGTGAATCTCATTGAGGATCATTCGGCCTTCTTCTCGCGTGATGCATTTCTGGCTGACTCCAGTTGCACTTTCTATGAACAAATGTCCTCTTATTATAGTAAAGGCTTTGGATCATCGGACGATCTGCCGAGCCTCATCTTCATCCTCTTCAAGTTCTTTCCTAAGAATGTATGCAATGTATGGCATTGTCTAGTCAGGAGTGACGACCAAAACCTCCATGATCAAGTCGACTACGGCTGGGACTTCGACTTCAGTCGGATCTGTGGCACTCTTAGGGTGTGGGAGATCTTCAGTGAAAGGATCTTCCTGAACTGAAGGTGAGTGAATATGTTCCAAAAACACATTGCTGGGAATGGACTCTCTCTTGGACCCTATCTTTGCCAATTCATCTGCAGCTTGATTTTTCAATCAGGGTATATGGTGAAGCTCCAACCCCTCAAACTTCTTTTCCAACTTTCTTACTGCATTGCAATAACCAGTCATAGCCGGGCTCCTAACATCCCACTCTTTCATTACTTGATTAACCACCAAATCTGAGTTACCGTAGACCATGTGGCGACGGACGCCGAGTGAAATGGCCATACACAACCCATATAAAAGTGCTTCATATTCAGCTTCATTGTTGGAGGAATCAAAATGAATCTGGAGAACATAGTTGAGCTTGTCCCCATGGGGGGATACCAATACCACCCTAGCACCGGAACCATTCAGCATCTTGGAGCCATTGAAGAACATGGTCCAATGCTCCGAGTGAACTTGAGTCAGCAGTTGCTGCTCAATCCACTCGGCAAGGAAATCTGCAATTACTTGGGACTTGATAGCTTTCTTTGCCTCAAACTTGATATCCAATGGAAGGAGTTCACTCGCCCATTTTGCTACTCGACCAGTTGCATCTCTGTTGTTCAGAATTTCAGATAATGGTGCATCGCTGACGACTGTAATGGAGTTATTAGAGAAATAGTGTGCAACCTTCTTCATGGTCATGTAGATTCCATAAACAAGCTTCTAATAATGCGGATATCTCTGCTTGGATGGAGTCAATACTTTAGAAAGATAATACAATGGGCACTGAACTTTGTAGGCTTTTCCTTCTTCCTCCCGCTCGACCGTGAGGTCTGTACTGACAACTTATCCAGTGGCTACAATGTAAAGCAGTAAAGGATATTTGCTGATTGGTGCAGCAAGCACCGGCTGGGTGGAAAGCAGGGCTTTGAGCTCTGCAAACACTGCGTCAGCTTCATCAGTCCACTCAAATTTATCAGATTTCTTCATCGGTCGGTAAAGAGGTAATGCCTTTTCACTGAGACGATAAATGAATCAACTCAAGGCAGCCAACCAACCAGTAAGCTTCTAAATGTCATGCACACGCACATGGCATTTCAGTCGAAGGATGGCACCGACTTTCTCTGGGTTCGCGTTGATCCCGTGTTCAGAAACGAGGAAACCGAGTAACTTTCCACCTGGGACACCAAATGTGCACTTCGACGGATTAAGCTTGATATCATACCTTCTTAGGTTCGCAAAGGTTTCTGCGATGTCGGTCATCAGGTCGGAACCCTTACATGACTTGACCACAATGTCATCCATATATACTTCCACATTCCGACTGATTTGAGTGAGCAGGCACTTCTAAATCATCCTCATGAATGTGGCACCAGCATTTTTGAGACCAAATGGCATGGTGACATAGAAAAAGCACCCAAATGGGGCGATGAAAGCTGTTTTTATTTCATCGGGTCCATACAGTCGGATCTGATGATACCCGGAATATGCGTCTAGAAAAGACAAGCGCTCACACCCCGCAGTCGAGTCGACAATTTGATCGATGCGGGGGAGAGGGAAATGATCTTTCGGGCAGGCCCGATTGATATGCTTGAAATCGATGCACATACGAAGTGAATCATCCTTCTTAGGGACCATGACCACATTGGCAAGCCACTCGGAGTGGTAGATCTCCCGGATGAACTCCTCTACTAGGAGCCGAGCCACTTCCTCGCCAATTGCTTTTCTCTTCTGCACGGCGGACCATCGAAGATGCTCCTTGACAGGTTTGGCTTCGGATTGACTCGCAAATGGTGCTCAGCCAGTCCCCTGGGTACACCTGGCATGTCAGAAGGTTTCCATGCAAAGATGTCCCAGTTCTCACAAAGGAACTGGATGAGCGCTTCTTCCTATTTGCTGTCGAGTGTTGTTGGCCCAGTTCTCACAAAGTCGGTGCAGCATTGGGATCGGTCGGGTGAATATGAATCAGATTCATTTCTCCAGACGACTGAAATGCAGAATTTGTGGCAGGCTGCTTGGCTCGCAACAAATCACTCGGATCAGCATTTTTCTGATACTCTTGAAATTCAACTGCTGCTATTTGTGCATCGGCAATTTTAGAACCCTTCTGGAAGCATTCCTCTGCCTTCTGCCGATTGCCAGTGACTGTGATCACTCCTCTAGGGCTAGGCATCTTCAGCTTGAGGTACATGTAACATCGCCGAGCCATAAAACGTGCATAAGCAGGCCAACTCAGAATAGCATGATAAGCACTCTTGAAATCCACTACTTCAAATGTCAACTTTTCCTTGCAGTAATTCTTGGAATCACCGAAAACTACGTCAAGGGTGATCTGGCCGAGTGATTCGGCTTTCTTTACAGGGATAACACCATGAAAACTCATATTGCTTTCGTTAAGCTTGGACATTGGAATGCCCATCCCTTTTAACGTTTCAACATAAAGGATATTCAGGCCACTACCACCATCCATTAGCACTTTGGTCAGTCGAGTGCCTTCAATAACTGGGTCGACCACCAACGCTTGCCTCCCAGACTGGCTATATACGTCAGGTGATCACAATGGTCGAATGTGATGGCTGTTTGTGACCATTTCAGGCATGTCAACGTTGCTGGAGCAACCATATTACTTCCCTGTTGATAACTTTCAATCGACTCTTGCTCTCAACATCAGCAAAAATCACCAGGGTGGAATTGACCTTAGGATAACCATTGTCTTCCTCATTGTCCTCGTCCTTGTCTGACTTCCTTTCCTTTTCACTGGGCTATTTCTCTCGGAATTGCTGGATCAGGAGTCGACATTGCCGAGTGGTGTGCTTAGGATAAATCAGATTACCCTCTTCATCCTTCTTCATATGAATGTGACATGGTAAATCCAACACATCATTTCCCGCTTGATCTTTTACCTTCTTAGGGGTCTAGCCCCCCTTAGGTTTTCCTTTAAAATTTATTTGAACTACTGCCGCAGCTTCACCAGGCGCTGCAGGTTCAGCCTTACGTTTTTGTTTCTGATTGGAATTTCCTCCACCGGCATCCTGGCCGACTGGTTTACTCTTTCCGCTGCGGAGTCGATCCTCTTCTTCTCTGTTAGCGTACCGAGTGGCTATTCCCATCATCCGAGTCAAATACATATATCTGGTCCGACCGAATTTCTGGACCAACTCTCGATATTTAACGCCTTCCTTGAAGGCACACACTGCTTGGTGCTCAGATACATTTTCCACTGTGTGATGCAAAGTGGTCCACCTCTGGATGTAATCCCTTAGAGTCTCACTCGGTTTTTGCACACAATGCTACAATTCTATTAGTCCTGCTGGTCGCTTACAAGTACCCTCAAAAGTTCTAACGAACACTCGGGCAAGCTCCTCCCAACTGAATATACAGCTCGGGGCTAACTGAGTCAACCACGCTCTGGCTGACCCTTCCAACATCAGAGGAAGATGCTTCATGGCCACTTCATCATTACCGCCACCAATCTGTACAGACACTCGGTAATCCGCAAGCCAAGTGTCAGGCTTGGACTCTCTAGTGAACTTGCTGACTCCGGTCGCCAACCTGAAGTTGGGAGGAATAACTGCAGCCCTGATGGCCCTACTGAAATATTCGGGACCCGAAACATGAACTCTGCTGCTAGTCGGACGATCTTTGTCAAGGCCCTCCCTGTGCGCTCTGTTCCGGTCGATTAGACCTTGAACAAGAATAGATCTTGCATCAAAGCCTGGCTCTCTTGGGTCGACCGGTACTCTGCGCTCGCCACTGTAAGGGCGTCTGTCATCATATTGCCGAGGAACATATGATCCAGTCCTCGGAGGAGGTGTGAGCATTCGAGGCGGTCATCACGACCAAGTTGGTGATCACGCTGCCCATGGTTCCTGTACTGATCCTGCTGATGCCCACGACCTTCACGGCGCAGGGGCGATCTTGGGCTGTGGGCCGACTGAACTGTATCCTCCATCACAAACCTATTGTGAATCCTATTCTGCGACTGAGACACTGTTGTGTTCTGTTCTCCTGCTGCCTAGAGTAAGGCCCGGCAGATCAAACCTCTGCCAGCCTCCGACTGGGAAGCCTGAATTGATTCTGCTATACGGGCCGCAGCTGTGAGATTTTGAATCAGAGTGTGGTATACCTTATTTTGAGGCGGAAAAAGCTGTCATCGACTGGAGTCCGGGATCCACTCCCAAGCATGCTCGTCGAGTGCATGCTGAAGGTTCTCCAGTCGAGTGCACTCAGCCAAATTAGCCAAGCACACCTCTTCCAAGGCCCGAGCCTCGGGGGTTTCCCCAACGATGGGCATGTGGAGTGCATCCATGTTGCGGCGACGAAGTTCTTCTCTCTGCTATGAAGAGAGGGGTTCGGGACGGTACTCCTCGTAAACGCGTGAAGGATCGCCACCACCTTCACCGCCATCGTCGTGACGGAAGCCAGGCGGACTATGTGGTCTATCGACCATCAAGACTTCAGCCGCAGGGTCACTGCTATCTCGCTCGGATGCGGTCTCGACGGAGCCAGTCGACAGGCCGTAGAGAGTTTTGTCAGGCTCGATTGCCGTGACTTGGTGGGTGGCTGACTGACGAGCCACCACATGTTTCACCCACTGCTAAAGCCGCGACCGACCGGATCGCTTGCGACAACGAACAGTGGGGAGTGAGGACACCACGGGAGCCGACCGATATTGGGCCGACGGCTGCCAGAGAAGGATGCCGCGTACGCACGCGTGAAAGTGCGTCGCCCCACGGACGTGGAGCGCCTTGATGTCAAGGGGAGCTTCTTGATGCCTGGCGGAGTCATCGGCGACGAAGACGAGCGCGCCGAGACGGATCTCGCGGCCCTCAGCCAATCCACCGCCGGAAACCATGATGATAGGGATCGGAAAAATCACAACTTCACAAAAAGTCTGTAAGACACATGCCCCATGGTGGGCGCCAACTGTCGTGGTCCTAAGACTGGCAACAGAATGGGGGGTAGGTATGAGGAGGCAAGATATCAGCTACGGTGAAGTTGTACACACATGATTTACGAGTTCAGGCCCTTCATAGTGGAAGTAAAAGCCCTACGTCTCGGTGCCCGAAGGTGGTCGATTGGATTATATGCGTGTGGTGTTAGAGGGGGTGCGAACCCTTGTGCCAGAGCAGGGGGTGGCTTATATAGAGTGTGCCAGGACCCCATCCATCCTCCATTACAAGGAGTTCAATGTACATAAAGACGGGACATTACTGATAATGTCAGCCATAAGTGCTATTAATGATCTTAAAGACTACGGAGTGAACACCTAACCGTTGCAGTTCTGAGTGACTCCTGGTCTTCATTAGGTCGAGTGGTTTCTTGTATGGTCGAGTGACATCAGGTAAGAGGGGTACCCGAGTGATATGGTTGGTCGAGTAGATTGCACTCGACGCCTTTCATGGGTATTCCTTGTTGTTTGTTGGACTTCTTTGCTTCTAGGTTAGTGACCTAGGGTAGGGCGTATAGGTCAGGCCTGTGACCCTACGCCAGGTCTATATCCTCATCACTCCGTACTTGCCCTTTGGCTTAGCCGGGAAGCCAAGTCCGAGTGCGCCTTGGGCCCATGGGCTACTGTCGGTGTTCGGGATATGGGGGTGTCCAGATTTGCCTTCCTGCAGCCCACCCATGGCTCCATTGATGGCCTGGTAGGCCCAGCTTCAACATCAACAGCTCAAGACCCTCGCGAGGACGACGCCAAGACCCCTGAGGGGATCGGCCTCTTCAGGTTGGATCCCGAGGGGCGGAGAGTTCTATGCAAGGTGCACCTCACGAGGCTCAGCTGACGTGAGCCATGACGACCAAGGCCCGGCGGGCACCAGGCGGGCGCAGAACGCTAGTTTCCTCTTTGGTGCATGGGAGGTAAGCCACAGGTGCGGAGTCCCGAGGAATCGGCCAAAGGTATTAAGGGAGTCCGGGATTAAGGGGTCCTCGGACAGCCGGACTATATACTTTGGCCGGAATATTGGACTATGAAGATACAACATTGAAGGCTTCGTCCTGTGTCCGGATGGGACTCTCCTTTGCGTGGAAGGCAAGCTTGGCAATTCAGATATGTATATTTCCTTCTCTGTAACCGACTCTGTGTAACCCTAGTCCCCTCCGGTGTCTATATAAACTGGAGGGTTTAGTCCGTAGGACAACAACAATCATAATCATAGGCTAGCTTCTAGGGTTTAGCCTCTACGATCTCGTGGTATATCAACTCTTGTAATACTCATATCATGAAGATCAATCAAGCAGGAAGTAGGGTATTACCTCCATCGAGAGGGCCCGAACCTGGGTAAAACATCGTGTCCCCTGTCTCCTGTTACCATTAGCCTTAGACGCACAAATTGGGACCCCCTACCTGAGATCCGCCGGTTTTGACACCGACATTGGTGCTTTCATTGAGAGTTCCACCGTGTCATCGCGATAAGGCTTGATGGCTCCTTCAATCATCTTCAACGACGTAGTCCAGGGGAAAGTTTTCCTTCCCAGGAAGATCTTTGTATTCGGCGGCTTCGCACTGCGGGCCAATTTGCTTGGCCACCTGGAGCAGATCGATAGCTATGCCCGTGGCCATCAGGTCAGGTTTGGAAGCTTGAACTATACTGCCGATGTTCGCGGAGACTTGATCTTCGAAGGATTCGAGCCCATGTCAGGTACGTCGAACCGTCGCGATGAGCATGACTTAGATCTGCCATCAGACAGTGTTTGGGAGATCGCACCTGCGGCAGCCCCGGGAATCAATCCGTAGCAGATCGCACCCTCCGAGGACGGGTGGATAGACTCCTCCACGGAGGCCGCACACTCATCGGCGTTGGAGCCGAACACTGAAGCCACCTCCTGTGAGGATGGTGTCCTCGGACCCTCGGACTCGTCTCTGGCTACAGGATATGAACCGCGTACGTCCGTGCCTATCGAATCCGATTGGGCACCAGTCATGGAGTTCACCTCCACGGATATTTTTTAGCACTCGCCCTTCGGTGACGTGCTAAATTCGTTAAAGTCTCTTTCCTTGTCAGGAGACTCTTGGCCGAACTATGTCTGGCTCGAGTGGGACACGGACGACGAAATTCGTTCCCCACCCACCACCCACTTCATAGCCACTGTCGATGACTTAACCGACGTGCTTGACTTCAACTCCGAAGACATCGACGGTATGGACGACGATGCAGGAGAAGAACAGGAACCACCGCCTATAGGGTGCTGGACTGCCACCTCATTATATGATATATATATATGGTGGAAATCCCGAAACAAAGCAATGTCGATGAGGCAACAGAAGATAACCCCTTGGAGAAGCAATCTAGGCACTAGCATCATAGGCGCCGCTCCAAACCCCGCCATAGCGTAAAGAGTGATACTGGCACAAGAGATGATAACAATCCGGATGGTGCCGAAGACGAAACAATCCTGCCTAGCCAGGCTTCGAGTAGGCCGAGCAAGAGAATGGGCAAGCTAGCCCTAAGGAACAGGCAACAAATGGAGAATCAGAGGATGATAATTACATGCCCCTCTCCGAAGACGAGGTGAGCCTTGGCGACGAAGAATTCATCGTGTCTGAGGATCCCGTCGAGCAAGAGCGCTTCAACCGCTGGCTTATAGCCACTGCAAAAAGCCTGAAGAAAAAGCAGCAACAACTTCAAGCTGATCAAGATTTGCTAACGGATAGATGGACCGAGGTCCTAGCTGCCGACGAATACGGACTCAAGCGTCCTACAAAAAGTTACCCAAAGCACATGTTGCTACCTCAACTCGAGGAGGAAGAGTTAAAAGCCACACTACCAGCGCATGATGTGGCTGACCGGCAACCCCGTGGACGGGACATGGTGGCGTACCAGCCCGATGCCCAGACCGCACCCCGTCGCCAATCAAACAATAATACTAAGGCCCATGGCTACACGAAGGACCTGCGAGATGTATTGGAAAACAAATCAGGATAGTCAAGATTGATCTACGGATCACGGGGGTGCGCCACAACACGTGACGATGACCGTCCTACCGGATACAATATACATAAGTCCGGTCGGGCCAAATACAATAGACTAGATTCATTTGAACTACGTCGGGATGTAGCCCGGCATAGAGGCGCCGCACACCCGCTATCCTTCACTGATGAAGTTATGGATCATGAATTCCTAGAAGGGTTTAAACCCGTAAACATTGAATCATATGATGGCACAACAGACCCCGCGGTATGGATTGAAGATTTTCTCCTACACATTCACATGGCCCGCAGCGATGACTTACATGCCATAAAGTACCAACCACTTAAGCTCAAAGGACCGGCTCGGCATTGGCTGAATAGTCTGCCGACAAGCTCCATTAGTAGTCAGGAGGACCTGGAAGACGCATTCCTTGACAACTTCCAGGGCACTTACGTGCGACCACCGGATGCTGATAACTTAAGTCACATAACACAACAGCCCGGAGAGTCAGCCAGGAAATTCTGGACTCGGTTCCTAACCAAAAAGAACCAAATTGTCGACTGTACGGATGCCGAAGCCTTAGGAGCCTTCAAGCATAACATCCGGGATGAATGGATCGCCCGACACCTTGGCCAAGAGAAGCCAAAATCCATGGCAGCCCTCACGACACTCATGACCCACTTTTGAGCGGGCGAGAACAGCTGGCTGGCTCGCAGTAACATCACACCCAAAAACTCCAGCGATTCAGACGCCAGAGATAGCAATGGCAAGCCACGACGCAATACACACAAGCGTCGCAACGATGGCGACAACGCCAAAGACACGACAGTCAATGCTGGATTCGGAGGCTCTAAATCCGGACAGCGGAAAAAGCCATTCAAAAGAAACAATCCGGGCTCGTCCAGTTTGGACCGCATACTTGATCGCTCATGTCAAATTCACGGTTGATACGTCTCCAACGTATCTATAATTTATGAAGCATTCATGCTATATTATTATCTGTTTTGAATGTTTATGGCCTTTATTATACACTTTTATATTACTTTTGGGACTAACCTATTAATCGGAGGCCCAGCCCTTATTGCTGTTTTATTGCCTATTTCAGCGTTTCGAAGAAAAGGAATATCAAACGGAGTCCAAACGGAATGAAACCTTCGGGAGCGTGATTTTTGGAATAAACATGATCCGGGAGACTTGGAATACAAGCCAAGGAAGCTACGAGGAGGCCAGGAGATAGGAGGGCGCGCCCACCCCCTTGGGTGTGCCCCGTGTCTCGTGGGCCCCTCGTGGCTCCCCCGACCGACTTCTTTCGCCTATATATTCTCATATACCCTAAAACCATCGAATAAGAAGATAGATCGGCAGTTCCGCCACCGCAAGCCTCTGTAGCCACCAAAAACCTCTCGGGAGCCCGTTCCGGCACCCTGCCGGAGGGGGAACCCATCACCGGTGGCCATCTTCATCATCCCGGTGCTCTCCATGACGAGGAGGGAGTAGTTCACCCTCGGCGCTGAGGGTATATACCAATAGCTATGTGTTTGATCTCTCTCTCTCTCTCTCATGTTCTCTCTATGGCACGATCTTGATGTATTGCAAGCTTTGCTATTATAGTTGGATCTTATGATGTTTCTCCCCCCTCTACTCTCTTGTGACGAATTGAGTTTTCCTCTTGAAGTTATCTTATCAGATTGAGTCTTTAAGGATTTGAGAACACTTGATGTATGTCTTGCCGTGCTTATCTGTGGTGACAATGGGATATTCACGTGATCTACTTGATGTATGTTTTGGTGATCAACTTGCGGGTTCCGCCCATGAACCTATGCATAGGGGTTGGCACACGTTTTCGTCTTGACTCTCCGGTAGAAACTTTGGGGCACTCTTTGAAGTACTTTGTGTTGGTTGAATAGATGAATCTGAGATTGTGTGATGCATATCGTATAATCATGCCCACGGATACTTGAGGTGACAATGGAGTATCTAGGTGACATTAGGGTTTTGGTTGATTTGTGTCTTAAGGTGTTATTCTAGTATGAACTCTATGATAGATTGAACGGAAAGAATAGCTTCATGTTATTTTACTACGGACTCTTGAGTAGATAGAACAGAAAGGATAACTTTGAGGTGGCTCTATACCCTACGATAATCTCTTCGTTTGTTCTTCGATATTGGTGGCTTTGGAGTGACTCTTTGTTGCATGTTGAGGGCTAGTTATATGATCCAATTATGTTATTATTGTTGAGAAAACTTGCACTAGTGAAAGTATGAACCCTATGCCTTGTTTCCTAGCATTGCAATACCGTCTGTGCTCACTTTTATCACTTGTTACCATGCTGTTTTTTATATTTTCATATTACAAAAACTTATATAACTATCCATATTGCACTTGTATCACCATCTCTTTGCCGAACTAGTGCACCTATACAATTTGCCATTGTATTGGGTGTGTTGGGGACACAAGAGACTCTTTGTTATTTGGTTGCAGGGTTGCTTGAGAGAGACCATCTTCATCCAACGCCTCCCACAGATTGATAAAACTTAGGCCATCCACTTGAGGGAAATTTGCTACTGTCCTACAAACCTCTGCACTTGGAGGCCCAACAACGTCTACAAGAAGAAGGTTGTGTAGTAGACATCAAGCTCTTTTCTTGCGCCGTTGCCGGGGAAGCTAGGTAAGCGGCACTCACACCCTGTCAACTAAGCTCTTTTCTGGTGCCGTTGTCGGGGAGGTGAGTTCTTGAAGGTGTATCTTAAGATCCTGCAATCGAATCTTTTTGTTTCTTGTTTTATCACTAGTTTAGTTTATAAAAGAAAACTACAAAAAATGGAGTTAAGTTTGTCTCATACGCTTCATCTTTTTAATATCTTTCGTGAGAATGATGGAAAGGAAAATTGTGCTCAAGTGCTAGAAGAATAATGCATTAGAATGTTTGGTACTAGATCTTTGAATGATGAGCACGATTGCAATGTTGTTAGTATGAATTCTTGAATATCCATGATGCTAATGATATGCAAAGCCAGAAGCTTGGGGAAGCTATGTTTGATGAATATGATATTTTTAGTCCCCCAAGTTTTGATGAGAATATTTCTTATGATGAAAGCATTCCTCCTATTTATGATGATTATATTGATGAAAGTGGGTTTGGAAGAGTGTCAACTTTAGGAAGTAATGATCCCACTATTTTGGATGATGTTGAATCTTATTGCGATGACTATGAAAGTGGATTTGGAAGAGTGTCAACTTTATTTAGTGATGATTCCACTATTTCGGAAGAGGTTCCAATTGATTATGAGAACAAAGTTGCTATCTATGATGATTATTGTGATGACTTGTATGTTATTAAGAATAATGATAACCATGAAACTTGTCATCATGATTTTAGTTTCCAATTGGATTATGCCTCACATGATAATTATTTTATTGAGTTTGCTCCCACTATTATTCATGAGAAGAATTTTGCTTATGTGGAGAATAGTAAATTTTCTATGCTTGTAGATCATGAAAAGAATGCTTTATGTTCTTGTTATATTGTTGAATTCATTCATGATTCTACTGAAAATTATTATGAAAGAGGAACATGTGTTCTTACATATTGCAATAATATCACCTCTCTATGTGCTTAAAATTTTGAAGCTATGCTTGTTTTGCCTTCCTATGCTAGTTGATTATTGTTCCCATAAGTTATTTTCTCACAAAATCCCAATGCATAGGAAGTGGGTTAGACTTAAATGTGCTAGTCATATGCTTCATGATGCTCCCGTTATGTTTCAATTCCTATCTTTTATGTGAGCATCATTGTCATCATCATGCCTAGCTAGAAAGGCATTAAAGAAAAGCGCTTGTTGGGAGACAACCCAATATTTACCCTTACTGTTTTTGTGTGTTCACATGATGATGCTACTGTAGTAATCATGTTATATAGCTTTTGTTTCAATAAAGTGCCAAGTAAGACCTTTAGGATAGCTTACTGTGATAGTTGTGTTAATCCTGCTAAGAATCGGAAACTTTTGCACCAAGTAATTTAGTTTTTCTTAATTCACAAAAACGTGCTTCTGATCTGATTCTTTTTGCTATGGATTTGTACACAAATTTCTTAGGACTTCCTAATTTGGTAGGATTTTTGGAGCTCCAGAAGTATATGTTTGATATAGATTACTACAGACTGTTCTGTTTTTGACAGATTCTGTTTTCCATGTGTTGTTTGCTTGTTTTGATCAATCTATGAGTAGTATTGGAGGGTATGAACCATAGATAAGTTGGAATACAGTAGATATTACACCAATATGAATTTATAATGAGTTCATTACAATACCCAAGTGGTGGTTTTATTCTCTTATACTAACAGAGCTTACGAGTTTTCTGTTGAGTTTTGTGTTGTGGAGTTTTCAAGTTTTGGGTAAAGATTCAATGGATTATGGAATAAGGAGTGGCAAGAGCCTAAGTTTAGGGATTCCCAAGGCACCCCAAGGTAATATTCAAGGACAACAAAGAGCCTAAGATTGGGGATGCCCCGGAAGGCATCCCCACTTTCGTCTTCGTTCATCGGTAACTTTACTTGGAGCTATATTTTTAATCACCACATGATATGTGTTTTGCTTGGAGCATCATTTTCTTGTGTAAATATTTGCTTGCTGTTATTTAGATTAATGTTTTTCATCTTTATTTTCAATAAAAATGTCAAGGATAGCCTTTACCATGCTTATTTTGCTAGTATACATGTTGCTGTTTGAAAACAGAAAGTTTACCGCTGTTGAAAAAGTTCCCTAGAGAAGTCAGAGAATTGTATAATGTTGAAACTTTTTGCATATTGAGATCTGATAAATATCCTACAGTTAGGTATTTTTCTCATAATTTTTGGAGTTAGTGAAGTATGATGAATCTTGCATTCTTTACAGACTATACTGTTTTGGCAGATTGCTGTTATGGTTGCATTGTTTGCATATGTTTGCTTGTTTAATGATTCTATTTGAGGATACGAGTGTTAAATATGCAGAGGCATTTAGTATGCAATGTTGAATAATAATTTTAGTGATTTGTTATAGTATAAAATGATAAGGTTTTGCATTGGTTTATACTAACCTATCTCACGAGTTCTTGTTGAGTTTGGTGTGGATGAAGCTTTTGATAAAAAGAGAAACCATGATATGAGAGGAATTAAGGAGACACAAAAGTTCAAGCTTGGGGATGCCCAAGGCACCCAAAGATAATATTTCAAGAAGTCTCAAGCATCTAAGCTTGGGGATGCCCCGTTAGGCATCCCACCTTTCTTCTTCAACAACTATCGATTAGTATCGGTTGAGCCTAAGTTTTTGCTTCTTCACATGAGTTGTGCTATCCTTGCAATGCCATTTTATTTTGTTTTGTTTTCTGTTTGAATAAGATACCAAGATCTGAAATTCTGAAATGAGAGAGAGTCTTCACATAGTTACATAATTTAGCTACTCATTGATCTTCACTTATATCTTTTTAGAGTAGTTTGTCATTTACTCGTGTGCTTCACTTATATCCTATGAGTAAATGGTTGAATGAGTTGAATGTCATAAATCTGAAATTATATATGTCTCATTTGCTTATCCCATGGGGAGTAATGACTTCACATCTAAGAAATAGAGGTTGTAAATTTATTGAAGGTTAGCAAGCATTGTATTGGTCATTTGAACAATTCATGAAAGAATATTGAAGGAAGAGACATTTCACATATAAATATACTATCTTAGACATCTTTTATAATTGTGAGCACTCATTAAGTATGACATGCTAAAGAGTTGATGTTGGACAAGGAAGACAACGTAATGGGTTATGTTTTCTCACATCTTAGTTAAAGTATATTGTCGCGGATCATTCAAACATGTTGAGCTTGCCTTTCCCCCTCATGTTAGCCAAATTCCTTGCATCAAGTAGAGATACAACTTGTGCTTCCAAATATCCTTAAACCCAGTTTTGCCATGAGAGTCCACTATACCTACCTATGGATTGAGTAAGATCCTTCAAGTAAGTTGTCATCGGTGCAAGCAATAAAAATTGCTCTCTAAATATGTATGATCTATTAGTGTGAAGAAAGTAAGATTTATACGATCTTATTATGGAAGCAATCAAAGCGACAGACTGCATAATAAAGGTCCATATACAAGTGGCAATATAAAGTGACATTCTTTTGCATTAAGATTTTATGCATCCAACCATAAAAGCGCATGACAACCTCTGCTTCCCTCTGTGAAGGGCCTATCTTTTACTTTATGTCTTTTACTTTATGCAAGAGTCAAGGTGATCTTCACCTTTCCCTTTTTCATTTTATCCTTTGGCAAGCACGTCGTGTTGGAAAGGTCCTGATATATATATATATCCAATTGGATGTAAGTTAGCATGAACTATTATTGTTAACATCACCCAAAGGTGAATACGTTGGGAGGCAACACTATAGGCCCCTATCTTTCTCAGTGTCCGATTAAAACTCCATAACCATTAATATTGCGTGAGTGTTAGCAATCATGGAAGACTATATGATAGTTGAGTATGTGGAGTTTGCTAAATCAAAGCCCTAACATAGACCCTTCCTGAAAATAAGATGAATTGTAATTGTTTGATGACTAAGAATGAAGTTTGCTAGTTTTCAAGAAAGTTTATGGTCTATGCTTTAACATGTGAATAGCTTGTTACTTGATCTTCAGAAGCTTTATGAGATGAACTACTGTTATGACATATAATCATGCTAGAAAAGGTGATTGAAATTATCATTGATCAAACTTGTGCACCTGCTAGCATTCACACTTCATAAATTCTTTCTTTTATCATTTACCTACTCGAGGACGAGCAGGAATTAAGCTTGGGGATGCTGATACATCTCCAACGTATCTATAATTTATGAAGCATTCATGCTATATTATTATCTGTTTTGAATGTTTATGGCCTTTATTATACACTTTTATATTACTTTTGGGACTAACCTATTAACTGGAGGCCCAGCCCATATTGTTGTTTTATTGCCTATTTCAGTGTTTTAAACAAAAGGAATATCAAACGGAGTCCAAACGGAATGAAACCTTCGGGAGCATGATTTTTGGAACGAACATGATCCGGGAGACTTGGAGTACAAGCCAAGGAAGCTTAGAGGAGGCCAGGAGATAGGAGGGCACGCCCACCCCCCTGGGTGGGCCCCCTGTCTCGTGGACCCCTCGTGGCTCTCCCAACCAACTTCTTTCGCCTGTATATTCCCATATACCCTAAAACCATCGAATAAGAATATAGATCGGGAGTTCCGTCGCCGCAAGCCTCTGTAGCCACCAAAAACCTCTCGGGAGCCTGTTCCGGCACCCTGCCGGAGGGGGAACCCATCACCGGTGGCCATCTTCATCATCCCGGTGCTCTCCATGACGAGGAGGGAGTAGTTCACCCTCGGGGCTGCGGGTATGTACCAGTAGCTATGTGTTTGATCTCTCTCTCTCGTGTTCTCTCTATGGCACGATCTTGATGTATCGCGAGCTTTGCTATTATAGTTGGATCTTATGATGTTTCTCCCCCCTCTACTCTCTTGTGATGAGTTGAGTTTTCCTCTTGATGTTATCTTATCGGATTGAGTCTTTAAGGATTTAAGAACACTTGATGTATGTCTTGCCGTGCTTATCTGTGGTGACAATGGGATATTCACATGATCCACTTGATGTATGTTTTGGTGATCAACTTGCAGGTTCCGCCCATGAACCTATGCATAGGGGTTGGCACACGTTTTCGTCTTGACTCTCCGGTAGAAACTTTGGGGCACTCTTTGAAGTACTTTGTGTTTGTTGAATAGATGAATCTGAGATTGTGTGATGCATATTGTATAATCATGCCCATGGATACTTGAGGTGACAATGGAGTATCTAGGTGACATTAGGGTTTTGGTTGATATGTGTCTTAAGGTGTTATTCTAGTATGAACTCTATGATAGATTGAACGGAAAGAATAGCTTCATGTTATTTTACTACGGACTCTTGAATAGATAGAATAGAAAGGATAACTTTGAGGTGGTTTCGTTCCCTACCATAATCTCTTCGTTTGTTCTCCGCTATTAGGGGCTTTGGAGTGACTCGTTGTTGCATGTTGAGGGCTAGTTATATGATCCAATTATGTTATTATTGTTGAGAGAACTTGCACTAGTGAAAGTATGAACCCTATGCCTTGTTTCCTCGCATTGCAATACCGTTTGTGCTCAATTTTATTACTTCTTACCTTGCTATTTTTATATTTTCATATTATAAAAACCTATATCTACTATCCATATTGCACTTGCATCACCAACTCTACGCCAAACTAGTGCACCTATACAATTTGCCATTGTATTGGGTGTGTTGGGGAAACAAGAGAATCTTTGTTATTTGGTTGCAGGGTTGCTTGAGAGAGACCATCTTCATCCTACGCCTCCCACGGAATTATAAACCTTAGGTCATTTACTTGAGGGAAATTTTCTACTGTCCTACAAACCTCTGCACTTGGAGGCCCAACAACGTTTACAAGAAGAAGGTTGTGTAGTAGACATCAACGGCACCCCCGATAAACCAGCCCACCACACCAACAGAGAATGCAGGGTGTTTAAACACGCCAGCAAGTTGAATGCCGAAAACAAGGAAAAGGGCTGCATAGCAATGACGACGAGGAGCCCCGGCCGCTGAACACATGAGGACAGAAGAAATTCCCTCCTCAGGTGAAAACAGTGAATATGATATACGAAACCCATATTCCCACGCGGGAACGGAAGCGTGCACTAAGGGATGTCTATGCGATGGAGCCAGTCGCCCCAAAATTCAACCCATGGTCCTCTTGTCCGATCACTTTCGATCGCAAGCCATCCTACCAGTATCCGTCACTGCGGTTCGGCCACATTGGTCCTTGTCCCCATCATCGACGGATTCCATCTCACACGAGTCCTCATGGACGGTGGCAGCAGCCTGAACCTGCTCTATCAGGATACAATGCGCAAAATGGGTATCGACCCCTCAAGGATCAAGCCCACAAAAACCACCTTCAAGGGTGTCATACCAGGTGTGGAAGCCTGTTGCACGGGCTCAATCACACTAGAAGTGGTCTTCGGAGCTCCGGACAATTTTCGAAGCGAGGAGTTAATCTTTGATGTTGTCCACTTTTGTAGTGGTTATCATGTCCTACTAGGACGAACCGCATTTGCTCGATTCAATGCGGTACCACACTACGCATACCTCAAGCTCAAGATGCCAGGACCTCTCGGGGTTATAACAGTCAATGGAAACACAGAACGCTCATTCCGTACGGAGGAGCACACTGCGGCCCTCGCGGCAGAAGTACAAAGCAGCCTTCTTAGGCAGTCAGCCAATCCGGCGATAAAGCCCCCGGACATCGTCAAGCGAGTCTGGAGTACCCTGCAACAGGATCGTCCGGCATGTCCAGAGCCCGATTAGCAATTCGGCCTCTGTCCTAGTCCCAACCAAGAGGCGAAATTTGTGCCGCGTGTACATAATTACGCACTCAAAATATCATGGGCATGAACGGATGCACGGCTACAATGTGGTCCACAATGCGGCTCAACTGCCCCCAGGGCCCGTATTCCTTCATCACTTTCTTTCTTTCAGGAACCTACTTTCTGGAAGCCCTCTTAGGTATCCGGATTACCGGACTCGTCATAGGAAGAGGAACCCAAGAAGAAAAGAAGCTAGGGCGTATAAGGGAATACTCAGGTGGTCTCTGATAACGATCGCTATACCTGTTTTACATACCCACGTACAACTTACCCTTGGCTAGGACATGTCAAATAGTCCCATTTTTCTTATTGCACTACTTGTGCACATACGCTTTGACGTATTATTTAAATAACAATGGGAAAATATACAACAATAGCTTATTTTTACACTTTCTTTATGTTTTTCCTTGGCGGCTTATTTACTACAAACCGCACCCGTACACTTTGGTACGCCTAGTTCACCAGGGGCCTCAGTGTACCCCATACCATGGCAAGACAAGTCCGAACACTTTTGACAGTGCGACACCCCGAACTTATAGCATTATATGCATCAGCTCCAAATCGTGTCTTGGGTCAATAGTTGGGTTTGCCCGGCTCCTATGTTTTGGTACCTTATGTTCCGCTATATCGGCCAAGGTAGCGCAGGGAGAACTACTACGATTGTGTCCCGGTTCTTCCGGACGAACACCTCAGTAGAGAAAGCCGAAAACTGACTGTCATGATAAGGCGAGGGCTGGTCGCTGTTCGAGAGATCTCAATCCTTAAATATTTTTTCCGCTTCAGGCGAGGAATCAGCCTCGTCCGATTTAGGCATGTATAGCGCCCCAAGTCCGGCCTTCCGGATACTAGGGGCTTCGCCAAAATTTAAAATTGTAGACTTCTATGGCCAAGTGAGAGCGATAAAGCTGTATAGTCTGATTGCCTTGTTCGCTGCGCTAAACACCTCCTCAAAAGGACCAAAAATTTGGATAAAGAGTGTTTATATTTATCCCGAACACCCCAGTACTAGTTACATGGGGGCAGAAGCCGACGACTAGCAACTCTCAAGATTTTATAAACGGACGCACAGAAGGTAATATTTTAAATTAACAAGTGCCATATAGCGCACATGAACTCGTTTTCACATTACAGGATGACATGAGTACATTCATTCAAATATTACATCCTTAGTACATTCATCCGCCACAAGGCGGGCACCCTTAATGACATTGTCATAGTACTGTTCGGGGTGGCGATGCTCCTTGCCCTTCGGCGGCCCCTCTGTCACCAGCTTCTCGGCATCCATCTTCCCCCAGTGCACTTTTGCACGGTCCAAGGCCCTGCGTGCACCTTCAATGCAGACAGACCGCTTAATGACTTCAAGCAGTGGACAGGCACTTACCATCTGCTTGATAAGGCCGAAGTAGCTGTCGGGTAGGGGCTTGCTAGGCCACAGCTAGGCTAGGAGGTCCTTCATGGAAAGTTCGGCCGCCTTGTGAAGTTCGACCAGTTGCTTCAGCTGGTCGCTCAAGGGCATCGGATGTTCGGCCCCAATATACTGGGACAAAAACAGCTTATCCGTCGAGCTCCCTTTCTCAGCCCGGTAGAACTCTGCGGCATCATAAATGTTGTGCGGCAAATCTGCGAATGCTCCTGGAGAGCTCCGAATCCGGGTAAGTAAAAGGAAAGTTTCCTTCACATGCTTGCTTTGCATAATTAAAGCCTTACCCGCCGCTATCTTCTTGGCTGCCTCAATCTCCTGGAGGGCCTTCTGGGCTTCTACCTTGGCGTCTTGCACGCTCTGACGGGCCTTCCTAAGCTCCGACTCTTGCGTCTTGGAGTCACGCTCCAAGGACTTGAATTTTTTGACGAAATCCTGGAGCTCTTGCTGGACCTCATCAACTCGAGCCTCTTGTTTTTTGCGCTCGGTGTGCTCCCTGGCCGCTTTGCCTTCAGCCCCGGACAGCACCTTCTTAAGGGCCGCCACTTTGGTCGTGGCCCCTATTAAAATACATCATGCTTCTATTAGCATCAACGATTTTTTCCTTTACATAACATTCAGATGGGGTATCACTTACCTTTGTTCTCCTCGAGCTGCCTCTTCACGAGGCCGAGCTCTTCTTTGGCCCATCCTAGGTTATGCCTCAGTCCGGAGACCTCCGCAGTGGCAGCGGCGGCGGCCAGCAATGATGCCTGCTTATTCACATAGACATAATATGATTAGACTCCCGGAAATAATATTTGATCCTATGTTCGGCCTTTCTTTCCAAACACCAAACAGAGCATCAGGGGCTACTGTCTATACTGTGATACTTTCTCATAATTTAAATTACTTACCCCAAAGCCTGTCAGGAGGCTGGCACAGGCTTCGGTCAATCCGCTTTTGGCGGACTGAACCTTCGCAATCACCGTACACATAAGAGTACGGTGTCCTTCATCAAGGGAAGCACTCTAAAGCGCTTCCACCAAGTTATCCGATGCCTCTGGATGGACAAAGGACATCGGCACAGGCGGCTCGCCCCCCTTGGCGAGGGGCTGCCTGCCTGAATCCGGAACCATTGGAGGTTCCGGCGCAGTATCCGTCTGGGGGCCAAGCTTGTTGCGACCCCCTCATGAGAATCCATGGCGATCTCCCCCCCATGAGCCCGGCATTGGGGTTTTTGCCTTGAGGCACCTCCAGAATCTCTCCCTGGTCCGGTATCCTCTAAGATAACACCTCGGTGTCATCCGCGGGCCGGGGAGTGGAGGCCGTCGGGAGCGAATAGATGTTCATCTCCGACGAGCTCAAGGACCCATCCGAGGAGGATAAGTCGATGTGGGCTTTGGACGGACTGCACAAATATATTTTGACATGATAAGAAGCCATAAAGCTAAACATGCCAGAAGTATTATGGTATCCTGATACTTACGACTTCGCCAGGGGCTTGTCCCTGGGTAGCCACTCCTCGTCGTTGTAGGCGGCCGTGGTGGAGTGGTCCGGAGGGAGGGTCCTTCCCTTCTTGGACCCCTTCGCCTCCCCGGTAGGGGCGGCCTTCCTTTTCTTCTCCCCCTTGGTTTGGGGGAGAGGGTTTTCCTCTTCCTCCTCCTCATTGTCGTTGGAGGAGTGTGCCTCGGTGTCTTTGAACGATGAGTCCGGCACCACCTTGCGCCGGAGACTTTTCCTGGTCCTCGTGGCCTTCTTCTTGGCCTTCTTCTCCGGCACCTCATAGGGCGCCGGAAACAGCATCTCCGTCAGGACAGCGGTTGTTGGATCTTTAGGCAACGGAGCTGGATAGTCGATCCGCTCCGCTGTCGCCACATAGTCCTGTTCAATCAGTATGATGGCTTAGATTCCTCCCACAAACATACTGAGGAAGGGCACATCTCATGAAATATAGAGAGCTTACCGGATTGGCGAGGCGCCTTGCGCTTAGCCCGCGGTCCTCGATGGTGGGAGCAGGTACTTCGACGGCCTTGAAAAACACCTTCCAGACGTCTTTATGCGTCGTGTCAAAGAGCTCTCGCAGCGTCTGGTGTTTGGCCGAATCTAACTCCCACATGTTGAATGCCCGTCTTTGGCACGGGAGAATCTGGCGAAAGAGCATGACCTGGACCACATTGACAAGCTTGATCTTCTTGCTTATCATATTTTCGATGCAATTCTGGAGTCCGGTTAGCTTCGCAGGCGCACCCCAGGCTAAGCCCTTGGTCTTCCAGGAGGTGAGCCACATGGGGATGCCAGATCAGAATTCAGGGGCCGCCGCCCAGTTGGCATCGCGTGGCTCGGTGATGTAGAACCACCCAGACTGCCACCCTTTCACGGTCTCCACATAGGAGCCTTCGAGCCAGGTTGCATTGGGCATCTTGCCCACCATGGCGCCTCCGCACTCCGCTTGCTGGCCGACCACTATCTTCGGCTTCACATTGAAAATCTTCAGCCACAGGCCGAAGTTGGGCTTGATGCGGAGGAAAGCCTCACACACGATGATAAACACCGAGATGTTGAGGATGAAATTAGGGGCCAGATCATGAAAATCTAGCCCATAGTAAAACATGAGCCCTCAGAAAAATGGGTGGAGGAGGAATCCCAGTCCATGGACTAAGTGGGGGAGGAACACAACCCTCTCATGGGGTTCCGGAGTCGGAACGATCTGCCCCACGTCCGGGAGCCGGTGCGCGATGTCTGCAGCCAAGTATCTGGCCTCCCGGAGCTTCATAATGTCCTCCTCCATGACGGAGGAGGCTATCCACTTTCCTCCTGCTCCGGACATGTTTGGAATGGTTGTACGGAGAAGGTGAGAACTGGGGTGCTGGAGCTCGAGCGTGCGAGAATGGATGAGCGAAGGAAGAAGAAGGCGTGGGTGAAAAAAGGAGGATCCCTATCTCTTTATAAAGGCGGTAGAAATTGTGCGCCCCCCACTTGCCCGTTAAAATCGCTTATTCCCCAAGCGCCACGATTGATGGCGCGGTTGGGTTACCCATGCCCGTATTAATGAGAATCCCGCGATAAGGGGACACGATCTCTGCTTCGACAAGATGTGTCAAGGAAACCGCCTCGCGTTATGTGCAGTGGCTGGTTGCGAAAAACGGTTCGAATAATGACCGGACCATGGCGTGATGTCATACTATAAAAAGTTGTCAGCAGATTAGATTTGTGGAATATTGTGCTCTCTACGGTGGTATGTGGAATTTGTTTTGCAAAGCCGGACACAATTTTTGTGTTCGAAATCTTCTATGGAGTATTCGGAGAAGGAACCCACCTTGCAATGTCGAAGGCAATCTGCGTGCTGGACTCAACGTCATTGAAGCCTAGTTCAGGGGCTACTGAGGGAGTCCTGGATTAAGGGGTCCTCGGACAGCCAGACTATATACTTTGGCCGGACTGTTGGACTATGAAGATACAAGATTGAAGGCTTCGTCCCGTGTCCAGATGGCACTCTCCTTTGTGTGGAAGGCAAGCTTAGCAATTCAGATATGTAGATTTCCTTCTCTATAACCGACTCTGTGTAACCCTAGCCCCCTCCGCTGTCTATATAAACCGGAGGGTTTAATCCGTAGGACAACAACAATCATAATCATAGGCTAGCTTCTAGGGTTTAGCCTCTATGATCTCGTGGTAGATCAACTCTTATAATACTCATATCATCAAGATCAATCAAGCAGGAAGTAGGGTATTACCTCCATCGAGAGGGCCCGAACCTGGGTAAAACATCGTGTCCCCTGTCTCCTGTTACCATTAGCCTTAGAGGCACAGTTCGGGACCCCCTACCCGAGATCCTCTGGTTTTGACACCGACAGGTATCCATTCTGGTGCAACAATACCAAGACCACCAGGACGGCAATATGGAGGTCATCACCGAGCCCACCGCAGCGTCACGACTAGGGGCTTTTCGCAGGCGAAGACCACATTTGTCAGGATAGGTTGTACTACTTTTCCCCTTTCAAATCCAGCCATTGTGGGATCCCTTCCCGCCAACAATTGGGAAGAGGACCAAGGCTACTATAAATAGGACTTAGCCACCACCATAGAGAGGGGAATCACCTCTGGTCTAGTTCACATCCCACCAGCTCTCTTGAGCTCAAGAACACCTAACCTCCTAAGGCCAGTTCATCCACTGTACTAGTTCATCCTTAGCCCATCGAGGCAATCCACCAAAACGGTGGAGTAGGGTATTACACCGCAAGGTGGCCCGAACCAGGATAAACTGTTGTGTCTCTTTGTCTATTCGAGCTCGTCGCGCTAGGGTTAGGAGGATCGCGAGTAGGCAGGCTGGGTAGGTTGAGATCTCCGCACGCACCCAGTGTTCAAACCTTTCAAGGGTTTGTGGAACCCGTAATCCGACATTTGGCGCGCCCGGTAGGGGTGCGTCGGAGATCTTCTGCCCTGTCCGCCAGATCACGCCGTCAGCTTCACTAGAGGGCGCTTCTCCATCGACTCGGCCGACGCGCGCCTTCGAAGAAGTGCCGGGGTTGCGCTCTTTCACCCTCTTCCTACGGCGGGTGGAGTGGCCACCCAAATTCAGACCGGAGATGCCGCCACGCTATGATGGCATGGCGGAATCGTCCGCCTTCCTCCATGCGTAAGATGAAGCAGTTTGGGCGGCCGGCGGAGACGACAAGGTGAAGGCCAACTGGATTCCCATGGCCCTCGTAGGCGCACTGCACGCCTGGTTGCTCAACCTTCCGGAGTCCTCTATAGCCTCCTGGGAGGAGCTGCGCGGCCTCTTCCTTGCACGCTTCGAGGCACCGGCGCCCCCATCATCGGAGCTCTCCTGGGTGGCTCTCAGGCACCACCCTCCTACCGCCACATCAAACAGTTGTACCGACAAGTAAGTGTCGCCCATGCGGGCTCGGGGGCTCCCCCGGGCAGGCGGCGCCCAAGGCTGACCTCACCTTCGGCCCCGAGGATCATCCAGCTGCCACAACAGGAGCAGGCGCGCTCCCGATGTTTTGCACCCCCACCATCTGCAACGTGGCGGTCACCAAGACCCTCATCGACGGTGGAGCCGGCCTCAACGTGCTCTCCGCGGAGACATTCGGCCTGCTACACTTGCCCCCCGGCCGGCTCCGCCCCACCATGCCCTTGTCCGGGTCGGTGACCGCTCCACCAGCACCCTGCGGCAGATCCGCCTTCCCGTCACCTTCAAGACCCGCGACAACTACCGCACCGAGCTCATCGACTTTGATGTCGCCCGGATCGACCTGACATACAACGCCATCCTGGGGTACCTGGCCTTGGCCAAGTTCATGGCGGCGACTCACCCAACTTACAACCTCATGAAGATGCCTGGCAGCAACGGTGTCCTCACGATGTTAGGGGACACCAAAGACGCGCTGCGGGCCCTCAAGATCACCTTTAGGTCAGCGGCATCCATGCTGCCTAATGAGAAAGGGGGTCCTGGGTCCTCGAGAGCGGCGTCGGCCAACCAGAAGCAGTTGTTCTCCCAAGACCGAGGCGAGGCGAAGCAAGTGCTGGTCAGTGAGGAGAGAACAACCAGTGCCGCCTTCACCATTGGAGTTGGCCTCCCTCAGGACCAAGAGAAAGTGTTGGTCGACTTCTTACGCACCAAGAAGGATGTATTCGCTTGGGAGCCCAAAGACCTAGCTGGGGTCCCGAGGGGAATAATCGAGCACCACCTAAAGGTATGCCCAAACGTGCGGCCAGTGAAGCAGAAGGCTCGTCGTCAGTCCATCGAGAAGCAAGCCTTTATCATCCAAGAAACCCGCAAGCTGCAAGACGCAAGGGTCATCCGGGAAGTACGATACCCGAAATGGCTGGCAAACCCTGTTGTCATCCCCAAGAAAGGAGGGAAGGAACACATGTGTGTCGACTTCACCAACCTCAACAAGGCCTGCCCTCAAGATCCCTTTCCGCCTCCTCGCATTGACCAGATCATGGACTCCACCGCCGAGTGTGACCTGTTGTGCTTCTTGGACACCTTCTCAGGCTACCACCAGATCAAGATGGTCGTGCAAGATGTGGAGAAGACCTCGTTCCTGACCCCCTGCGAGGTGTACTTATACACCTGCATGCCCTTCAGGCTGCGCAATGCTGGGGCTACCTTCTAGCGGCTAATGCATATCGCCCTGGCACGCAGCTCAGAAGAAACGTAGAGGCCTATGTTGATGACATAGTAGTGAAGTCTCGGGAAGCCAGGACCCTGATAGCAGATCTGGAGGAGACGTTTGCTAGCCTGCGCAAGGTGGATCTTCTCCTCAATCCTGAGAAGTGTGTATTCATAGTTCCCTCTAGCAAGCTGCTGGGCTTCCTGGTGTCACATAGAGGGATCGAGGACAATCCGGAGAAGGTCAAGGCAATAGAAGAAATGAGGCCCCCGCAGACCCTGAAGGAGATGCATAAGCTGGCGGGCTACGTAACCTTGCTTCGGCGCTTCATATCCAAGCTGGGGGAGCACGCCCTCCCGCTCTTCAAGATGATGAAAAGGAAGGAGCCATTCGAGTGGACCCCGGAGGCAGACGCAGCCTTTCAAGACCTCAAGAGATACCTGACCAGCCCACTAGTGATGGTGGCGCAGGGCCCTCTCGAGCCCTTGGTGCTCTACTTGGCAACCACCCATCACTCAACCAGCACTGCCCTGGTGGTGCTATGGAAGGAGCACCCATCCAAGGACCCTCGGCAGGGTGCTCAACCACCCAGCAAAGTGCAACGCCCTGAAGACGGCGCACCTGGGGCCTCGGCCATCCCAACAGCCGATATCCCTCCCGAGGCTGCGACTGACCTCATGGCCGTGGGGGCTCCTGAGGACGGACCTAAAGATACCACCGATGGCCCGCGTCCTCAAGAAGAACAAGACTCCACTGGTGCCTCTTCCCTTGCCGAGCACCCTGTCTACTTCGTCAGCACGGTGCTGAGGGAGGCACGAGCATGTTACCCCATGCCTCAGGAACTCTTGCTCGCGCTCCTCGTCGCCTACCAAAAGTTGCGCCACTACTTCCAAGGCCACCCCATCAAAGTCGTTTCGGCATACCCACTGGAGAGAGTGCTCCGGAGCCCGAACGCCACCGAGCGAGTTGCAGAATGGAACATCGAGCTTCAGGCGTTCCATCTCGAGTTCAGCACCACCAGGGTCATCAAGGGTGCGGCACTTGCTTACTTCATGGCAGAGTGGACTGATCTCCCCGACCACGGGGTGAGCGAGGACCGCTCCCTCTTACCTGGGGACGAGGAAGCAGGCGGGTGGATCATGTACTTTGACGGTGTGTTCGCGCGGCAAGGCACAGGAGCAGGGGTCGTCCTCGTCTCACCCACCAAGGACAAGCTCTACTACGCAGTACAACTCTGCTTCCAGCAGGGCGAGAAGGTCTCCAACAACATCGCGGAATTTGAGGGCTTGCTCACCGGTCTCAGGGCCGCGGCGGCATTGGGGGTGAAGTGCCTCACCACGAAGGACGATTCTCAGCTCCTCTTCAACTTCTCCAACAAGGAGTACATGCCCAAGGACGAGCACATGGAGGCATACCTAGAAGAGGTATGCAAGATGGAGAAGCAGTTCATGGGCTTGGAGCTGCAGCATGTGCCGCGAGGGACGAACAAGGAGGCGGATGATATCGCCAAGAGATCCTCCCGAAGGCTCCCCCAGGAGCCGGGGGTGTTTGAGGAGTGGCTCTTCAAGCCATCTGCGGCTCCCCCACCGCGGCTCTAGCACCGCCTTAGGAGGACCTGCCTCAGGCACCTGTGCCTGGCAACCCAGCATGTGGCCATCCCACAGGGGCCCGCCTGCTACTTGCACTCGAGCCTCATGAGGGGTGCTGGACAGAAGAGCTCAAGGCATACCTGCTTCAAGGGACCTTGTCAGAGAAGGAGGAGGATGCCAATCGCGTGGCTCGTCAAGCTACCGCGTACTGCATCCAGGTCGATGAGTTATATCGCAAGAGGCCCAATGATGTTTCATTGTGATGCATCTCCTGGGAGCTGGGACTTGAGCTACTAGAGGACATATATGGTGGGGACTGCGGGCATCATTCCTCGTCATGCACTTTGGTGGGCAAGGCGTTCCGCAGCGGCTTCTACTGGCCCACTGCGCTGAACGACACCATAGAGCTTGTGTGTTCCTGTGAAGCATGCCAGTTCCATGCCAAGAACATTCACCAGCCTGCGCAGGGCCTCCAGATAATCCCGCTCACATGGTCGTTCGTGGTCTGGGGGCTAGACATCTTGGGGCCATTCCCTCGAGCGCCAGGGGGCTACTGATACCTCTATGTCGCTATCGAAAAATTCACCAAGTGGGCGGAGGTAGAAGCTACTCGTGCCATCCCAACTGGATCAGTCATCAAGTTCATCAAGGGCATCATGCGTCAGTTTGGGGTTCCTAACCGCATCATCACCGACAACGGCTCGCAATTCACTAGCAACCTTTTCAAAACATATTGTGCTAACCTTGGAACTCAGATATGATACGCCTCAGTCGCACACCCCAGGAGCAACGGCCAAGCAGAGCGGGCCAATGTAGAAGTCCTGAGGGGCCTCAAGACAAGAACCTTCAAGAAGAAGATCGAGGCCTGCGGCAGGGGCTGACTCGACGAGCTACAGTCCGTGTTGTGGTCCATCCGCACCACCGCGACCAAGACAATGGGACAGACGCCATTCTTCCTCGTATATGGAGCAAAGGCGGTTCTCCCACACGAGGTCAGGCATCGCTCCACACGGGTCCTGGTGTTCGACGAGGCACGTCAGGAAGCCACGCGGGGATGGACCTCGTGCTGGGGGAGGAATGCCGCCGTCAAACCTCGCTCCGGCCGGCAAGGCACCAGTAGGCGCTGCAGCGATATCACTGCTGCAGCATCCGCTCGAAGACGTTAGAGGTGGGCGACCCCGTCCTGAGGTGGGTGCTCTCAAAGGAAGGGATGCACAAGCTCAATCCCATGTGGGAGGTCCCATTTAGGATTGCCCGTGTCTCCAGGCCTAGCGCGGCATGCCTGGAGACATAGGACGGGGTCCCCATCTGGAACGCCTGGAATATCCAGCACCTCCGGAAGTTCTACCCTTGAAGAAAGGCTCCATCCTGTGAAGGTCTTCGCTCGTGACACTCTCACGTAATAATGAGTGGGGCTGTACACGCCCCGGAGTCTCCTGAGAGTCGCCCTGGGGCCTCATGGGGGCTCCCTCCCACGTTTTAGTGGCAGCCCCAACCCATGAAGCTCTACTGCAGCAGCCGTTAGCCTGCGGCTAGAGACCATCGAGCCCCGAGGATGGAAGCTCGCTGGAGAAAAAATGCAGAACCCGGAGCGAGGTGCCGGCCTGGCTCTCCGACCACACCACAAACTTAGGGAGCACGTCGAGTAAGGAGAAGCGCGGCCGAGGGGGGCGCACGATCACGGCGCGCCTCCCCTCGTCATGGGGGCTGCTCCGAAGCCGGTGGCCCCCGCTACGAGAAGAGGTGCCATCGCGGGCACCAAGAGAAACGCCGGCTCTAGGGGGTGCGCACCCGCGCCCCCTAGGGTCCGCCACGGGGGTCGCGGGGTGCTTACAGGGATGGTCGCGGTCTTTCTTAGGAGGTCGAGAGGCTGGTCCCTCCTTGGAAGCTTTGCCCTTCTTGTCCACCGAAAACCTCCTCGGCGACGCCGTGGAAGCAAGACGAAGAAGGATAAGAAGCGGGCGGCAGGAAGACGAAGGAGAGATGAGCAGGGGGGATCTCTGTCCCTCCCCCACATTTATAGCCAAGGAAGGCCAACCGCAAGCCTCCACGACCTCACGCCATGATGATCTTCTACATGCCACGTTGTTCCGTCAAGTCGAACAGTTGCTGACGCGGCATGGGGAGTGGAGACTCCCACGCCCCATCAATCGCCACGCATCATAAAGGCTGTAGGCGGTTAGGGCACGCGGTGCTCTGCACTTGCCCTTTGGCTTCGCCTGGAAGCCAAGTCTAATCGCACTTGGGCCCGGGGGCTACTATCAGCATTCTGGAAATTGTCGGATATCGGGTTCCAGCAAAACCCTTAAGGTTCGAACTCTGGGGTGCGCACGAAGATCTTCTCCCTACCGAAACGTGCCCAGAATCTCGCCATGATTCTAAGCTAGCATGATGAACAACACAAGAGACACGAGGTTTATACTGGTTCGGGCCACCGTTGTGGTGTAATATCCTAATCCAGTGTGTGGTGTGGTGGATTGCCTCTTGGGCTGATGATGAACAGTACAGAGGAACAACAGCCTCGCGAGGAGAGGTGTTCTTGTGGTGGTGTGCTTGGAGAGGAGTCGATCCGTCTCTGTTGGCTCTAGATGAGATGCCTTCTACTGTGGTGGCTAGCCCTATTTATAGAGGCACTGGTCCTCTTCCCAAATATTGAGCGGGAAGGGAGCCAACAACGACCATTTCGAAAGGGGACAACTAGTACAAGCTATCCTGACTAAAGTTGGTCTTTGACTGCCAAAGGCACTGGCGATGATGCCGTCCTGGGCTCCACGGTGACCTATGTCCTGCCGCTCTGCTGGTCTTGGTCTCGTTGCACCGATATGGAAACCTTTGCCTGATGCCTCGGTACTCCATGCCTACGCTTGCCCCCTTTGCACCAAAGAGGAAAATGAGGACACTGCGCAGGCTGGCGCCCGCCTGGTCTTGATCGTCATGGCTTGTGTCATGAGCACCTCGTGAGGTACCCCTCGCCTTGATCTCTCCGCCTCCTCGTGAGCCTACCTGGTGAGGCCACCCCTGAGGAGGCCTTGTGTCATTCGCCCCGCGAGGCTTGGCCCCTCTCTAGGGTCTTGAGCTTGGGTTGATGAAGACGGGTCGTACTAGGCCACTGGTGAGCCACGCTACAGGCGGCAGATAGGAAAGTCTGGGGACCCCCGTTCCCAGAACACCGACAGTAGCCCCCGGGCCCAAGGCATGCTCGGACTTGGCTTAGCAGCGAAGCCAAAGGGCAAGTGTGGAGCACCGCGGGCCCCAACAGCCTGTGGCCTTGGTCGCCGCCTGGCGGTTGATTGGACGTGGGCGTCTCTGCTTCCCCACGCTGCCTCGGCAACTGCCCGATTTGACGAGACCTTGCTGCATGCAAAAAGAGTCATCATTACCTATGATCGTGGAGGCCTATGGTTGGCCTCCCTTGGGCTATAAATGCGGAGGGGCGAAAGCCCCCGTTGCACATCTCTTCTTGCCCCGCCTGCTTGTTCTCCCTTGCTCCACCTCCATTCTTGACGCCAATGGCACCGATCCGCCGGTTTTCAGCCGAAGAGAAAGGAAAGGCCCCCTGGGAGGGGCCTGACCCGTTCTCGCCGAAGAAACGGCCAGTACCGTGCCGCCGCTACGAGGTTGCAAGGCCGGAGATGACGAGGCCTTGGTACGAGCGGCCACGTCCTGGGTTCCCGCTACCCCTGTACGCCTAGGCCGAGGGCCCTAGAGAAGGAGATGATGAGCGACGCTGCCCGCGCTGCAGGCGCGGTTGACGAGCCATGGCGGTGCGCGCCGTCGCTCCTGGAGTCCACTCCACGGACTCCTCTCGCGAGCTCGTGCTTCACGCCGTGATGCCTCCAAGCACTTGGATCCGCCTCCCTCCATTTTTCGCCTTCGAGATGCCGCCGAGGGGCCTCTTGAGCTTTGGCCGCAGCACGCCGACTGTGGTACTCCGGCGACCGGAGCGGAGGTTGAAGTCGTCGCTCCGGGCAAGGTCTTCATGACTCGAGGCTGGGGCGAGATTGCCTGGGTCTGCCGAACAGGGGGTGCCATCGTGATTCATCTCGAATACGATAGCGCCTCCATGATGTTCTTGAAGGTCTTCGACGCAGAAGGCCGTCGCCTGGAGTGCTGCCCCAGAGGAGGCAGCCAGGACATTGATGTGGTAGGGGCTAGGCCTGCCGCTCGCTTCCCACCGGCTCCTCCGGCAGCGGCAGCGATGCTTGGGAGTCAAGCGACTCTCCCGAGCTCTTCGTGACTCCAGAGACTTGCGACGACAGCTACGTGCCCCCAAGCTCGCATCGTGCCCGGAGCAAGGCGGCTGCATCAGGCCACCGACACAGCTGATCTGTATGGGGTTGGCACCGGCCTCCCATGGCCCACTGTTGATGATGGCATCGGCCATGGAGGCACACGTAGTTAGGGCTCCTTAGGATTTGCGTAATTTGTTCCCTGTGAGTAATCGAGAAAGCACCCCGTGGGGGCTTGTAAAGGGTCCTCGATGTCTTTTCTTGATATTATCCTTATTATGGAGTGGTATGAATGCTTGTCCTGTCCCGGCTCGGTTCCCCTTTCTAACCCCGCGATGACTCGGTGCTCTATGCTGATAGGTCCCGGTCCCCAAGCAAGCTTCACCCGTCGCTGGTATGCCAGGTCGCAATGCCGTGGTCAAGGCTAGGAGGTGAGCGGCCCGAGGTCCAGTAAGAGCCCCTAAGGCGCGATGCTCAGGAGGTCCCCTTTAGCGCACAAGCATCCACTGAAAGATGACAAAGGAAGGCAAGGTTGCCATCACAGAACCGCATTAGGTGGAGATTCTGTGTCGCATGAATTAGCTATTCTAGGTGCGAAACTTATCTCGAAAATATGTAGTCGTTTCTCCGTGTTGCGGCGGACTTGTACGTTGGTAGCTGGGATGTAGCTGGGTTAGGCCCTCGCGAGCTTCCCCTCTCTTCCCCACACTCTCCTTTATGCTCTACGTCCTCAGGTCCCGGCCCTCGAGCAAGCTCAGCTGCCACTGGTATGCCAAGTCATGATGTCGTGGACAAGTCCAGGGGGTGAGGGTTGGAGAGCTAGTAAGAGCTCCTTAGTCGCGATTCTTAGGAGCCCCCCTTTTAACGTGCAAGCGGATAGCATGGGACAGAAAGAGAGAGCTCATGGTGCCACCCGCTGTAGACCTCAGGAGGTTCCTGTAAACCAACACGAGAGAAGCACGTGTTGCCATTATGATTGCCGACCGTCCATTGGTTGCTCCGAGAGAGAGGTGAGGGCACTGAGGGCCTGGTGAGGTGACGCTTGCGGGGCTGCCGCGGGCCAGAGATCGACCACTCAGATTTGTCGACGTTGCAGGGACGGACCCATGCACAACCGCCGTGCCAGTGTAAGCAGCTCCAGAGGTAGGTGTCAATTGAGCAGGCAATAATCACAGGCAGGTTAAGCATGAAAGGCAAATCAGCTTAGATAAACGCAGAAGGGATACATGCCACTAGGTCAGGCCCAAGCGGCTTGGGGATGATGCAGCCCGAGGGGCGCCCCCAGCAAGCTAAACTAAAGACATAAGCAAAAGGGATACTTGCCGCAGGGACAGACCCTTGCGACCTGGGAATGATGCAGCCCTGAGGGCGCTCCCAGCTGAAATGAACTCGAAAGATGTCACCTGGTACCATTCTATAGGGGGTGTTGGAGTAGCTTAAGATGCACAGTGAAGAGGCTGATCCTCACAAGCTACCGGGGCCCTGAGCCTCGGGAGGCTCTGGGGGTCCAGGCGGTTCCTCGAGGACCATCTCCATCTCCGCAAGGACTGCATGACGCATGGCCTCCTGAGCCGCCAGAATGCTCTACAGATGGCGCTGGTGAGTAGCAGCCCCGTTTGGCAGGCCGAAAGGCATCCAAACATAGCTGTGCGGCGGACCCTCGCTGAAAGCACAAGTGCTCCCTAGGTGGTTTTGGTAATTAATGTCAACATATCTCTTGTTGGACTAACACTTGTATCCAGTATATTTCAGATAAGCTCAACAATGGAGTGGCATGGACAAAAGGTTGTGGGAACTCCTTCAAGATGCTAAGGACAAAGGATTGGCTAAAGCTTCAAGCTCAAGACTCTTCATTTTATATTTTAGTGATCCAAGATCACATTGAGTCTATAGGAAAAGCCAATACTATCAAGAAGGGGCGAGGTGTTGCTTAATGAGTTTCTTGCTCCACAGTGCTTAGTGATATGCTCCAAAACCCTCAACTACTTTCCCACTTCCACACATATGACCTAAACCTAGAGTCAAACTCGGCCCCACTGATTCTTTCTATCCGGCGCCATCGAGTTCAGATGTCATAGCCACTACCACAAACCCTAGACAAATCGGTCTCACCGATAGGGATCTCGGTCTCACCGAGATGGGACTGTAATCTCTCTGTGTATGTCCATTATCAAAATCGGTCTCACCGAGTTTGAGCAATCGGTACTACCGAGATTACAATGCAAACTTCCTGGTTCACTCATTACCAAAATCGGTCCCACCGAGTTTGAGTAATCGGTCCAACCGAGTTTGCCTGACCAACTCTCTGGTTAGCTAATTACCAAAATCGGTCTCACCGAGTTCGTGTAATCGGTCTCACCGAGATTACGTTATGCCCTAACCCTAACCATATTGGTCCTATCGAGTTGCATTTCGGTCCCATCGAAAATCCTAACGGTCACTAAATTTGCTGAATCGGTCCGATCGTCCCACCGAGTTTGGCAAGTTGTGTGTAACGGTTAGATTTTGTGTGGAGGCTATATATACCCCTCCACCTCCTCTTCATTCGTGGAGAGAGCCATCAGAACAAAACAACACTTCCAGCATCCTAATTCTGAGAGAGAACTATCTACTCATGTGTTGAGGCCAAGATATTCCATTACTACCATATGAATCTTGATCTCTAGCCTTCCCCAAGTTGCTTTCCACTCAAATCTTCTTTCCACCAGATCCAAATCCTATGAGAGAGAGTTGAGTGTTGGGGAGACTATCATTTGAAGCACAAGAGCAAGGAGTTCATCATCAACGCACCATTTGTTACTTCTTGGAGAGTGGTGTCTCCTAGATTGGCTAGGTGTCACTTGGGAGCCTCCGACAAGATTGTGGAGTTGAACCAAGGAGTTTGTAAGGGCAAGGAGATCACCTACATCGTGAAGATCTACCGCTAGTGAGGCAAGTCCTTCGTGGGCGACGGCCATGGTGGGATAGGCAAGGTTGCTTCTTCGTCGACCCTTCGTGGGTGGAGCCCTCCGTGGACTCGCGCAACCGTCACCCTTCGTGGGTTGAAGTCTCCATCAACGTGGATGTACGATAGCACCACCTATCGGAACCACGACAAAAACATCCGTGTCCCCAATTGCGTTTGAATCCTCCAAAACCCATGCCTTTACATTCTTGCAAGTTGCATGCTTTACTTTCCGCTGCTCATATACTCTTTGCATGCTTGCTTGTTATGTATTGTGAATGTTAAACTTGTGCCTAAACTCCACTTAAACTTAACGAATCTTAAAAAAACTGCTACTTTGGTACTTAGTGTCTAATCACCCCCCCCCCTAGACACCCCTTCTCAAGATCCTACACTCGCAGCATCCCACGCGTGAGGGCCAGAGGCGCTCCTGAGACGCGGCTAGGTTGAGCCCTAGGAAATCGATGCAGATGTGCAGCCCGCCATCCTCGCCTGGATGGGGAGCTACGCCAGGCAAACGGCAATCGCCGCGCATGGCTCTTGCTTCCTGAAGCTCTTGAGTGGTCTTGGTGATGAACTCCTGAGGGTTGGGATTTCCACGCCCCATGCCTTCCTGAGGAAACGTGCTGCGAAGCACGCCTCCAAGTGGTGCCCGAGCGCCTCCCTCATGATTTTGGCAAAGTTTGAGGCCCTCCAGAAGAGAGCCCCCGAGCCATGCCTGAGGAGGGCGCCGAGCGCGCCTTCCTATGCAATGGAGGGAGGCGCCCACTGCACAGACGCGGATCCTGATGCGACTCCTCCGGAGATGCCAACCTCCTAAGGCCTTGAGCTGGGCAATGTCTTCTTCTTCTTGGGGACTGCCTCAGGAGGGTTCTCGCCCTTGCTGTCTGGGTCCTCGATTGATGCATCTTGGAAGGCGCACTCGAGAGAGCACACCGCATCCTTCTCTTCGCAGGGGACTGTGATGATTCCGCCGCTTCCCGGCATCTTGAGGACGTTGTAGCCATGGTGGGTCACCTCCATGAACTTGGACAGGGCCGGATACCCGAGGACGGTGTTGTATGGTAGGCGAATGTGGGCGACGTCGAAGTCGAAGAGCTCGGTGTGGTAGTTGTTGCACTGTCCGAAAGTGACAGGGAGGCGGACCTGCCATATTGGGGTGGTGGAGCCGTCAGTAACTCTTGAGAAAGGCTTGGTAGGCTGAAGTTGATCATATGGCACTTGGAGGTTGTTGAACATCTCGACGGACAGAATGTTGAGGCCTGCACCGCCATCAATGAGGGTCCTGGTAACTTGCACATTGCTAATGACTGGGGAACAAAGCATTGGGAGGACGCCAGTGGTAGCCGCACACTTGAGTTGATCTGCTGAGCTGAAAGTGATGGCACACTTGGACCACCTGAGCAGGCGCGTGGCCTCGAGCTTGGGGAGGACTGCATTCACCTCGGAGCAAACTGCTTGAAGATGCGCTGAGAGGCTGGGGCCTGGGCACCGCCCAAGATACAAGCGATAGCACATGGCTCCTGGAAGCCCCCAGCCCCCTCATCCTGGTGGTGGTCATCATTCATTCTTGGCGGTGGCGGCAGAGGAGGAAGGCTTGTGTTGCCCTGTAGGCGGTCCTCGTGAGGCTGGTCCCGCCAGGCTCCCTTGCGAGGCTGGTCCTGCCAGCGATCCTCGCGCGGTCGGTCACGCCACTCCTGGCGAGGGCCTCGGTCGTCCCATCGTCCTCTGCCTCTTCCTCCTCCTCGACCGTAGCCCCACTCATTGCGCTCGGGGCATCGACCGATGCGTCCTTCTCGAACGGCCCTAAGCTCCTGGCTTTCATTGGTGTTGTGGGTGTAGAGGTTGTGGTAGGCATAGAATTGGCTGCCCTTGGACGACTTCGGCTGGTCCCTGCCGCGCTTCGTGTCCGGTTCTGCTGCGAGCACGGCTGCTCCTTTGCGCTTCACGTCCTTGGCCTTGGCCTTCTTCTCTTCTGGGTCAGCAGCTGGAAGCTCGAGAAGGGAGAGGCGTCCTTCCTCAGCTCCTGCACACTTGGTTGCTAGGTTGAACAGCTCCAGAGATGTGCATAGATCCTCATGGATGGCGAGCTCCTCCTTCATCTTGATATCGCGGATGCCATCAGTAAACGCTGAGATGATGGCCTTGTCCGTCACCTTGGGGATCTTGAGGCGGACACTGTTGAAGCGCCGGATGTACTTCTGCAGGGTCTCTCCAGGATGCTGCTTGATGCGGCGCAGGTCACCCACGGCTGGAGGGCGGTCTCAAGTGCCCTGGAAGTTGGCGATGAAGTGGCTACGCATCTCGTCCCAAGAGGAGATCGAGCCAGGAGGCAGGTACAGGATCCAGGTGCGGGCACCATCCTTGAGCGCCATGGGAAACCAGTTCGTCGTGACCTTTTCGTCTCTGTTGGCCGCCTCGATGCCCAGCTCGTAGAGCTGCAGGAACTCTGCGGGGTCGGCAGTACCGTCATAGCGAGGAGGCAGGTCTGTCTTGAACTTGCCGGGCCAGGCGATGATACGCAACTCGGTGGTAAAGGCACGGCAACCTGCGGTGGCCACCGGAGCCTTTTGCAGACGTGGGGCTTGCTCTTGATGGTTCCAGCACACCGCTGCCAGGGGCAGCACGGGGTCTTGGCATGCTGGTGCAGGGATGCGGTCTTGTCGTGCAGGTGCAAGGAGCACGTCAGCGCCTTCTTGAGGCCAATGAATTTCTTGGCAGCTTCTTTCTTGCCGCACGAGCGTCGGACGCAGTGGGTAACGTCCAGGGGCCGCGCGCCTTGGAGCCAGGGTGCCTTCTTGGGGAGGAGGTGGTGGAGGCGCTCCCTGAGCCGCGTCGCCCATGCAGGACGGAGGGCGAGGCGGCGAGAGGGACGACGCTGGAGATCCCCCCGCGGTGCTGACGAGCTAGGTGATGCGAGCGAGCCATTCTTCATAGAGGTCGTCGACGGGGCGGCAGTGCAAGAGCTCACGTGCCAAGAGAAACGCGGCCTGCGCATCCGTGGGGGCGCGACGAGCGTGAGACGATGAACCAGCTGGGGTCAGCGACGGAGTGGTGGTGCGGCCTTCCCGCCGCACCGAGGCGTGCAGCGAAGATGCTTGCTGCTCGTTCCCCGCCAGGCCAGTGGCGGCGTTGGCGGCAGGCGACAGAGAATGATGAGGAGGCGCACCGACGGGAGCCGTCCAGCATGCGGCGCGAGCTTGGCGAGCGTCTGCCATGGATGCGATAAAGCGATGGGACACAGATTAGCAGAGAAAGGATTCCTGCACACCCCTACCCGGCGCGCCAAATGTTGGATATCGGGTTCTGGCAAAACCCTTAAGGTTCGAACTTAGGGGTGTGCACGAAGATCTTCTCCCTACCGAAATGCACCCAGAACCTCGCCGCGATTCTAAGCCAGCACGATGAACAACACAAGAGACAGGAGGTTTATACTGGTTCGGGCCACCATTGTGGTGTAATACCCTAATCCAGTGTGTGGTGTGGTGGGTTGCCTCTTGGGATGATGATGAATAGTACGGAGGAAGAACAGCCTCATGAGGAGAGGTGTTCTTGTAGTGGTGTGCTTGGAGAGGAGTCTATTTGTCTCTGTTGGCTCTAGATGAGACGCCTTCTATTGCGGTGGCTAGCCCTATTTATAGAGGCCCTGGTCCTCTTCCCAAATATTGAGCGAGAAGGGAGCCAACAACGGCCATTTCGAAAGGGGAAAACTAGTACAAGCTATCCTGACTATAGGGGGTCTTCGTTTGCCAAAGGCACTGGCAATGACGCCGTCTTGGGCTCCACGGTGACCTCCGTCCTGCTGCTCTGCTAGTCTTGGTCTCGTTGCACCGATATGGAAACCTTTGCCTGATGCCTCAGTACTCCGCACCTGCGCTTTCCCCCTTTGCACCAAAGAGGAAATGAGGACACTGCATAGGCTGGCGCCTGCTTGGCGCCCGCCTGGTCTTGATCGTCATGCCTTGCGTCATGAGCACCTCACGAGGTACCCCTCACCTTGATCTCTCCGCCTCCTCGCGAGCCTACCTGGTGAGGCCACCCCTCAGGAGGCCTTGTGTCATTCGCCCCATGAGGCTTGGCCCCTCACGAGGGTCTTGAGGTTGGGTTGATGAAGACAGGCCATACTGGGCCACTTGTGAGCCACGCTGTAGGCTGCAGGCAGGCAAGTCTGCGGACCCCTGTTCCTAGAACGCCGACAGATATGGGGGTATCCAGACTTGCCTGCCTGTGGCCCACCACGTGGCTCCATCGACGACCTGGTATGGCCCAGCTTCAACATCAACAGCTAAAGACCCTCGCGAGGGGCCAAGGCTTGCAAGGCGGACGTTGCCAAGACCCCCGAGGGGATCGACTTCTTCAGGCTGGCTCCCGAGTAGCGGAGAGTTCTATGCAAGGTGCACCTCACGAGGCTCAGCTGACGTGAGCCATGACGACCAAGGCCAGGCGGGCGCCAGCAGGCGCAGAATGCCAGTTTCCTCTTTGGTGCAAGGGAGGCAAGCCACAGGCGCGGAGTCCCGAGGAATCGACCAAAGGTTACCACTCTGGTGAAACAAGACCAAGACCACCAGGACGGCAGGATGGAGGTCATCACCGAGCCCACCGCAGCGTCATGACCAGGGGCTTTTCGTAGGCGAAGACCACTTTTGTCAGGATAAGTTGTACTACTTGTCCCCTTTCAAATCCGGCCGTTGTGGGATCCCTTCCCGCCAACATTTGGGAAGAGGACCTCTGGTCTAGTTCACATCCCACCAGCTCTCTTGAGCTCAAGAACACCTCACCTTCTGAGGCCGGTTCATCCACTGTACTAGTTCATCCTCAGCCCTTCGAGGCAATCCACCAAAACGGTGGAGTAGGGTATTGCACTGCAAGGTGGCCCGAACCAGGATAAGCTGTTGTGTCTCTTTGTCTCTTCGAGATCGTCGCGCTAGGCTTAGGAGGATCGGAGTAGGCAGGCTAGGTAGGTTGAGATCTCCGTAGGTACCCCAGAGTTCAAACCTTTCAAGGGTTTGTGGAACCCGTAATCTGACACAAGCATTACTCTGTTTGTTATGAACTTAACACCTTAAGATGCATGCTGGATAGCGGTCAAGAGGTGGAGTAATAGTAGTATATGCAGATGGATGTCGGTCTAGTTGTCTCAGTCATAATGCTATATATTGATCATGCCATGAATTACATCATAACTATGCACTTTTTATCAATTGCCCAACAGTAATTTGTTTACCCATAGTTGCTATGCTCATAAGAGAGATGCCTATAGTGAAAGTTATGCCCCCAGGGTCCATTCACTTTATATTTACTAAAGCCTAAAAATAGTTGTTGCAATTTATTATCATTTTATTTTCCTTCGCAATTTATCTATCTATCACTACCTGAATTAATCCTTACAATTAATGAGTACAAGGGGATTGACAACCCTCTTGCCCGTGTTGGGTGCAAGTATTTGTTTTGTGTGTGTGCAGGTACAGGTACTATTGACATTTGTTCGCGTGAGTCTCCTACTAGTTCGATAACCTTGGTTCTTAACTAAGAGAAATACTATCTGCTACTATCAAAGATTTAAATTGCGAGCGAAATTACCGCGATTGCGGTGCAATTGCTGGCTGGGAGGCTCCCCGCGACGCTATGCCACTAATGTCGTGATCTGGCGCTAACCATGCGACCGCGCGCTAAACATCACAAAAAGCCTTCGCTCTCGCGGGAATTTTGCTGGAACGAGCCGAAATAGAGGCCCAAACCGATCTGGGCCCATCTTTTATACCCCAATAGAGCAGCTCCTCACGGAAACCTAGCACGTTCTCCCCATTTTTTCTCTCCCTCCCACCAAAAATGTTGCGACGGCTCGGCAGTTCTTCCCAGATGCGCTCGGTGGCCGGCGGCTGCTTCACTGCATGTTAGAGGCAGTGACGGGTGGGCGGGTGGCAATGCGGTGACGAAGGATCCAGTCGGTTGGCCGGAGGCACTGACGGGAGAGGCGGCAAGGCGATGACTAGCAAGTCCAGGATGTCATCTCCAACTCCTAGTATGAGTACAGGCAAGGCCCCGGTGCTCCGTTTGCTTGACACCTTGAGTGCTGAAATGGTGGTCCTTCGTTGCGTTGAACTGGTGCAGACCTTAATAGATATTGTGTTGCTAAATTGGTGATGTTTATTTTTGTTGAACTGGTGCAGACCTTGAGACATTAAGTGAAACTGGTGGTTCTTGAGTCCCTGAATTTATAACAAATATTATGTGGTGAATTGGTGCGTGTTACAGATCTCTAATATTCTGGATATATCTGAATTTATACTGAAAATCCCCTGTTTCTTACTGAAAATCCTCTATTTCTGGGACAAGTGTGCACATGTGCTAATTGCCGCTAATTGGCTTAGTGGCCGCTATGTCCCGCTATTGCGGCTGTAGCGTTTGGGACTGCCAGCCGCTAAACTGTTTAGCCCGCGATTTAAAACTTTGGCTACTATACTACATCACCCTTCCTCTCTAGGGAAATCCCAATGCCTATCACAAGTAGCACACAACACCTAATAGATCTACATGCTAAACTCCATTTTTTATGGTTTACGGAACCGAGGCTATCATCCCTAGCTATCACATCCATGATGCACCTCGGGTGCGAATGTATGAACAAAGAGAGGCAGAGTTGGATCGACATGGTGAGGAGCGCAATGTGGCCCGAGCACATTCCACCTTCTATCAACAACACACGGGATGCTACCAGAGCAGGGAGGTCCACGCAAAAAAAAACAACGTTAGTGATTCAGTCCTTCGACATCACCCAGATGAGTCGGGTCAGCATAAACTGTCGGCCAAGTGGAATGGACCATTTATCATTGACCAAGTGCTTACTGGGGGAGTATATTGATACGTCCATTTTGCATCATTCTTTTATATCGATATTTATTGCACTATGGATTGTTATTACACATTATGTCACAATACTTACGGCCATTCTCTCTTATTTTACAAGGTTTACATGAATTGAGAGAATGCCGGCAGCTGGGATTCTGGGCTGGAAAAGGAGCAAATATTGGAGACCTATTCTGCACAGCTCCAAAAGTCCTGAAACTCCACGAAAGTCATTTTTGGAATTAATAATAAATACTGAGCGGAAGAAATACCATAGGGGGGCTACCCATCGTCCATGAGGGTGGGGGGCGCGCCCTACCCCCTGGGCGCGCCCCCTGCCTCGTGGGCCACCTAGCAGCCCTCCGGTGCCCATCTTCTGCTATATGAAGTCTTTTACCCTGGAAAAAATAATAAGCAAGCTTACGGGACGAAACTCCGCCGCCACGAGGTGGAACCTTGGTGGAACCAATCTAGAGCTCCAGTGGAGCTGTTCTGCCGGGGAAACTTCCCTCCGGGAGGGGGAAATCATCACCATCGTCATCACCATCGATCCTCTCATCGGGAGGGGGTCAATCTCCATCAACATCTTCACCAGCACCATCTCCTCTCAAACCCTAGTTCATCTCTTGTATCCAATCTTTGTACCAAAACCTCAGATTGGTACCTGTGGGTTGCTAGTAGTGTTGATTACTCCTTGTAGTTGATGCTAGTTGGTTTATTTGGTGGAAGATCATATGTTCAGATCCTTAATGCATATTAATACCCCTCTGATTATGAACATGAATATGCTTTGTGAGTATTTACGTTTGTTCCTGAGGACATGGGAGAAGTCTTGCTATTAGTAGTCATGTGAATTTGGTATTCGTTTGATATTTTGATGAGATGTATGTTGTCTCTCCTCTAGTGGTGTTATGTGAATGTCGACTACATGACACTTCACCATTATTTGGGCCTAGAGGAAGGCATTGGGAAGTAATAAGTAGATGATGTGTTGCTAGAGTGACAAAAGCTTAAACCCTAGTTTATGCGTTGCTTCGTAAGGGGCTGATTTGGATCCATATGTTTCATGCTATGGTTAGGTTTTCCTTAATACTTATTTTGTACTTGTCGATGCTTGCAATAGGGGTTAATCATAAGTGGGATGCTTGTCCAAGAAAGGGCAGTACCCAAGCACTGGTCCACCCATCAAATTATCAAAGTAACGAACGCGAATCATATGAGCATGATGAAAACTAGCTTGACGATAATTCCCATGTGTCCTCAGGAGCGCTTTTCTCTATATAAGAACTTGTCTAGGCTTTTCCTTTGCTACAAAAAGGATTGGGCCACCTTGCTGCACCTTATTTACTTTCATTGCTTGTTACCCATTACAAATTAACTTATCACAAAACTATCTATTGCCGATAATTTCACTGCTTGCAGAGAATACCTTACTAAAAACTGTTTGTCATTTCCTTCTGCTCCTCGTTGGGTTCGACACTCTTACTTATCGAAAGGACGAGATAGATACCCTACACTTTTGGGTTCTCATATATCGTCTTCGGGATCCAAATAAGAATCGACTGGAGCCAAACCCATGGAATGCTGCTCGGCTGCGCCGTTTTCATGGTTAAATAAATGCCTCGCCCCCTATTTTATATATATTTCATGTTTCTCATTGTATTTGTTGACCAGTACCCTATTATAAAGATTAGCATCGGATTATCGCACTAATACCGCTACTGTGTCTCTATGTACTATGCGTAATTTGGCTCATGGCCACATTTTGTGCAACCCTTGTAACAATATTTACTTAAAATATTTCGAACCTGTGAAAGTGCCTGTAAAAATAAACTGGGGGCTCCTAGATCCCATTACTTTCCGACACAGTATTTACTATATGTGTGATGCCTTCCTATCATTCGTTATAAGGCCAACATATGCATCAATTTGACTTGAGATATTCTGCCACGCTGGGTTGCCTGGTGAAAGGACATGCGATGCCTGTCGGTGTCAAAACCGGCGGATCTCGGGTAGGGGGTCCCGAACTATGCGTCTAAGGCTAATGGTAACATGAGGCGGGGGACACAATGTTTACCCAGGTTCGGACCCTCTCTATGGAGGTAATACCCTACTTCCTGCTTGATTGATCTTGATGAATATGAGTATTACAAGAGTTGATCTACCACGAGATCGTAGTGGCTAAACCCTAGAAGTATAGCCTATGAGGTTATGATTGTTCTCCTACAGACTAAACCATCCGGTTTATATAGACAAGTGAGGGGGCTAGGGTTACACAAAGTCGGTTACAAGAAAGTAATCCACATATCCGAATCACCAAGCTTGCCTTCCACGCCAAGGAGAGTCCCATCCGGACACCGGACGAAGTCCTCTATCTTGTATCTTCGTAGCCCAACACTCTGGCCCAAGTATATAGTCCGGCTATCCGAGGACCCCTCAGTCCAGGACTCCCTCAGTAGCCCCTGAACCAGGCTTCAATGATGATGAGTCCGGCGCGCATATTTGTCTTCAGCATTGCAAGGCGGGTTCCTTCTCCGAATACTTCAATGTAGATCTCGAACACAAGAATCGTGTTTGGCTCTACAAAACAAATTCCACATACCACCGTAGAGAGTATAATATTTCACGAGTCCAATCCGCTGACAATTTTTGTTGCACGACATTACGTCATCACCCGACCATTATTTTGAAACGTTTTCTAGCCTGCCACTCCATTTCTCGCGAGGTAGTTTTATTGGCACGTCTTGTCAAAGCAGAGATAGTGTCCCCTTATCACGGGATTCTCATCAACACGAGCGTGGGTAACCCAACCGTTCCGTTGGTATGATTTCTTGGGGATATGCATGTTTCAAGGCCACGCAGGGGACGTTTGATATTCGTCACCTTTATAAAGTGGCATGGACCCGTCCCTTTCCTCCCACGCTAATCTTCTCCTCCTCCCACCTCAAGTTTCAACACCCAAGGCTTAATCCAGTCGCTTCGAGCCTCCAGCCATGTCCGGATCCAGCCTTCAAGGCCGGTGGACGGCCTCTTCTGTCATAGAGGAGGATGTCTTGAAGCTCAGGGAGGCAAGATACTTGACCGCGGAAATCCTCCACAGGCTTCCTATTCAAGGGAAGCTCATTCCTACTCCCAGATCCAATGAGAGGGTCGTGTTCATCTCTCACTTCCTCCGAGGGCTAGGCTTTGCTCTTTATCCCTTCGTTCAAGGGCTCATGTTTTATTATGGGTTAGATTTCCATGATCTAGCTTCGGACTCTTTCCTTCATATCTCGGCGTTTATCATCACGTGCGAGGCTTTCCTCCGTATTTCCCCACACTTCGGCTTATGGCTTAAGACCTTTAATTTAAAACCGAAGATAAGCGGAGGTGCATCAATAAACAAGCTTATCAATTCTCCTTGGCCAAAGGACTCCTTTCCAGAATCTTCTGACTTATGGCAACAGGAGTGGTTTTACATCACTGAACCCCACGGTAAGAAGTGGGCAGCTACGCATGCATTTTGTTCTGGCCCTCCGCCAAAGCTCGCATCATGGATTAACAAGGGGCTGGACTGGGGATCTATTCATGAAGTGCGGACGCTGCAAAGTCGCATTCGGAGCCTCATTGAGAAGGACACAGGTCTTATCAATGTAATCCAAGTAACGCAAGTCCGCCAGATCCTACCTTGTCAACGACGCCCTATCCGCATGTGGGAGTTTAATCCGGAAGGTCCACGGAGCCTCCAGCACTTCTCCGGCAAGATGCTCAGAGAGATGTGGAAATTTTTCTTCGACGCACGAAAACTCTGGCCAGATACTACAGAAGACATCGGTCTTGACTGCAACCATCCAGATACCCCGGTAAGCATTTTAACTTCCGAACACAATTTTGTCAAATTCCTCATGACAATATACTGATAAAGTTCTACTAGGCCAGGGCTGGTTAAAGAAGGCGGAGAGAATTAGATGTTCGGCTCCACTTCCCAAATACTCTGCCGATCCGGTGTTAACAAGGATGCTGGCTCCGGCACCATATCAAGTGTCGGCAGGGGAAGATAAGGAGGAAAGCGAAGAGGCTCAAGCTGGCCTTCATTCTGGAGGCACACCAGGCAATTTTTCCAGGGAGATCGGAACTTCCACTTCCAAAAGTGGAATGGAAGGGAAAGCTGACATCCCTTCTCCTCATGGGAAGAAGAGGACCGCCTCTGAAGACTCAAAAAGAGAAACTTCTAAGCGGGGGAAGAAATCCCGGTAAGGGGATGACATTGATACACCATCACTTCATAAATATAGGCCTTTAGCCGAATCGTAAGTGAACCAGGGTGCTTTTAAGCATATCTCGTTCTTTTCTGGTTGCAAGGGTAATATTTTCAATATATGTTTGCAGTCTGGTACGCGGCCCTCCTAAACAGTCCTCCTCTTCGGGGGATCTTCTTTCGGAGATGATGGAGAGCGAGACGCCTCCACAGATTTCCCTGCCTGATAAGGTAGGCGATGCCGAGGTGTCGTCCTGGAAGATCTTTCCCGATCAATGAGTGGCGCCAGGGGCAGTGAAGACCGGGACCGAAGGTAATACTTTGGCCGCCCAGGGCCTGAGGTGTACGGCCCCTACGGGGAACAACAAGAATCCCGGACTATCCAATGTCCGAGGGATGATGCAACCTGTTCCAAATCCAGAGGTGCCAGATACATTGATGGACATGTTGCAGCATGCGTCCGTCTCAGAGGAGCATCGTACCTTGATGGGTACGGTGGTTGAAAGAATTCGGTCCGCGAAAAGCAGATTGAATGAAGCCTGCACGAGCCTACTAAGAGGTCTTGAGGTACGTAGTGTAATGTATAAATGTAAATTGCACCTGTGTATAGATAGTAGCCCCTGAGACTCTGGTTGGCATCCAAAGGGAGGCGACTAGAGGATCAAAAATATATGCCCAGTAACTGATCTGACTAATTGGAACACATGTTGTTACATCTGTGGCCACTGCCCAAGCTACAGAGGTAGCACATCTGAAGCAGAAAGTTGATGTAGCAGATGATGACATCACGCTTATTAACAGGCAGCTCGACGAGGCGCAAGGTATGTCTTTGGGGCACTCAGTACATGCTAGTATAATAAAATGAGCGTGATACTGAGGATTTGTATATGGATAACTGCAGATAGTGCCGCCGCAGTTGAAACCCTTCTGGCAGAACTTTCCGGGGCCAAGGAGCAAGCCAGGATGAGTAATGCGGCTGCCGAAAAGGTAGCCACCAAATTAAAGGCTGAGCAGAATGCTCGGCGTCAGTCCGAGGAGAGAATATCTACTATGGCACTTGAGCTGAAGGATGCCACTAGCCGGTGCCAAGTTCTTGAAAAAGATAACAAAGCCAAAGCAGCTGATCTTGACAAGGCCTTACAATAGGCGAAGGAAGCCCAGTCTGAGTCTAGAGCAGCTCAGGAGGAGATCCGACAAGCGGGGGAGATCGTGGCGGGTAAGCCCTTTTTATTGCAAACTAAGTTTGGCGATCCGAAGTATGCGCCGCTTAATCAATTATGGAGTTATCAACACGCCTTTATGGAACTGCTGAAGAGTGCTCCCGATGCGAATCAGTTTTTCCACATGCAAGAACGACATGCGATGGAAAAGCTATTTTGGTCGCAATTTGACACGCCAAAGCATCCACTATTGAATGAACAGATGGCCCAATGGGCCGAGCTCCGCAAGATGTCTGGAACTGCCATGAAGGACGTCGTAGCCCGGTTGTGGCCAGCTGAGCCCATTCCGAATACTTATTTCGGTTTGGTGCGGCAACTTGTTAATGCGGTGCTGCGTATCGACGCTGTTAAGCGGTCAACATGCATAGAAGGTGCACGGATGTCCCTTGCCCGTGTCAAGACGTATTGGGCGAAGATGAAGGCCACCGATATTGCAGCACAGAGTCCACCCGAAGGCAAGGACCCTAACATGCCAGAACAATACTTTGAAGATGTCCTAGAAGGTTGTGACAGCCTGGTTTTTGCCCCCTCTTCTTTGCCTGATTTCCAGTTGGTTTGAATTTGCATTTGGAGTTTTTGAATCCTTTCATTTGGACTTAACCACTTGGGTACCCCTTGACTTTCACCCAAGTGCTTCATCTCCCTCTCAAACCATCACTCCATCTCTGGTTCATCTCAAAATATCATTTGGAATATTTTTCATAAATGAAAAATATTCATTTTCCCCTCCTAAACCCTAGCTAGCTCAATGTGCTCCAAAGCAAGCCTAATTTTTCTTGCCCATAAAATCCTGAGAAAATTCCCAATTATTCTTTGAACCCTAGGGCACCTTTCTGAGCAAAAATATGTCATCACTTTTTGGAATATTTTGGCTACAGAAAATATTTTCATTTCTGGACAGAAATGGTAGTTTCTACAACAACTACGATTTTACTAGCTCCATTGTAGCTGGTTCTTCTTTTGCATCTTCACCTTAGTAAATGTTGGCTAGCCTCCAAGGCCCAGCCTCAACTCAGAGTGGTTTGACCATAGTAAACCTTCAAAGTTACTATCCAGAAACTTACCTGGAGTGTAAACTCATTTCTACTGCACCTGGAACCCAACCCACGCGTGGAAACAGTCTAAACTACCAAGGACTACACGCCAGATATGAAGTTTGTGCTTAGGTTGGCCTGAGGTCATAGTTCACACGGTGACCGCGCTCGTCTAGGCGTGCTGGCATGCAAAAAACGCGCTATGAGTGCCGCCGAGCGCTCTGTTGCGCGCGTGCTCGCTGCCCAGCCTGCCCGAGCATGCCAAACCGTGCCGCCATCACCGTCTCTACTCAGTTAACTCCGCCCTGGCACTCGCCGGCGCTGGAGATCACCGCAGCAGGCACAGGCACGGTCCGGCAAACTCCACAGTGCACGGCGCACTGTGCTCGTCGTCTTCCTCTCACCCCTGTGCTTGTTCGCGCTTGCCAACAGTCCCCGCGTGAGCTACGTCTTCTTCCCCCTCTCTCACTGACGCTGTTCATCGCCGGGCGCCGTGGACAGGTGTCCTCCGGCGGAGACCGAACCCCCCTCGCTGCTCGCCTATAAATACGGCCACCCCTAGCCTCCTCGAGCACCCCACTCCACTCCCACACACCCCACAAGCTAGCAGAAATCGGTAGCCCTGCCGGGCAGGCCCCGGGCTGCCGTCCCCAAGCTCAAGCTTGCCGGCGATCCCCTCGGGTTGTCCCCGCAGCTCCAGCCCCTCCCAGGCCAGGTCAACCCCTTCCAGGGCCTCCACCATTCTCCGGTGGTGCCGTTCCGCCCGGTTGGAGCCCCTGGAGTCGCCCCTAGTCACCGTTGTCTTCGTCTCCGGCGATCGCTCCTCTCTGCCTCTGCTGGAGAGGCTGTTTCCGGCACCGTCCGACCACCCCTAGCCACTCTACAGGTACAGGCAGGTGCAGCATCGTCTTCTCTCTCGATCCCTCCTTCTCGTTTTGGCCCAAGAGCCCTCGCTGCCGGCGGGCACTCCGGCGAAGCCTCGCCGCCCTCTGTTTCCCTCTCCCCCTCCATCTCACCTAACTAGTGAGGCCCACTAGTCAGCCACTCTATACACGCGTGATGCGGTACGAGTGGTGGCGCCCTGGGCTTTTACGCCTTCGATGTCACCCCCCTAGTCTGTTTATTTTTAATTCAAATTTCATTTAAATCCTGAGAACTTCAAACAGCCACAACTTTTTAACCATAAGTCCAAATGCATTGATTCTTTTTGCATTGTGTTCTTTGTCCAAAAATCTAGCAACTCACAAAATATGGGATTTTCCCCTGCTGTCTAGATTTTCTGGTGAATTTCAGAAGGTTTCTTGATGATTTATTTTTGTGTTTTTAATTATTTTCATAAGGTCAGGCTTGTCTTGAGGATCACCAGGAGGATGGTGAACCTCATCTGCACTAAGGAAAGCACAGCAACATTTTCATAGTGCCACTACAATATTTGTGATTTTCTACTTGAACAAATGATTATCCATGCATTTAAATTATTAATATGTTAATTATATTCTGTTATATGCTTGTTAAAGTGAATATGCTAGATTTATAGAAAGTGTGAAGTGAACTTAGTTGGTAAACTAGCAAGGATTTAGTTTTTGGGTAATGAAACAATAATATGGCTATGAATATGAATAATCAGTAGAATTATTTTCTTGCATGAATAACAATGATAAATTCGCTAGAAAAGATTCTGGTTGAAGTAAGGCTTCATCTTAACCAGAGGAGTATCATGAGTTATTGATTGCTCAGTGTGAGCGTAGTTGACCCAGTCATTCTATTTGATATGTGATGCATATGTTGGTGATGCATGTCATGGCATTATGATGCCGGTTATTTTCACTTTAAGTTTAACCTGATAATAACTCAACTTGAATATGTTGTTGACCGGGTCATGGTGCCGCTGAATCGAGTCTTTCCCAGTGCAACCACATATTCCGGTATGGGACGGCCTTTATTCGTTTCATTGTCATGCCTCTGGTCGGTGCCGCCAACTAGGGAAGGTTATGGGCATGTTGTACCCTGGCCCGGTAAGCAGGCATAACCTTGTGAGCCCGTTGTTAAGTTTTTGGTACCGGGTCCCCATGTGGGATCGTGGCCACGAGGGTGGTCATTGTGTCTTTGGTAGTCACGAGGCCACCCAGGACTAGCGCGATGGGGAGTGAGTCAGCGTGGCCGGGAGAGTGTCATGGCAATTGAGGGGTTTCATCGGAATGCCGTTGGTCCACCTGAATGGGAGTGCGAGGCCATGGGTTCCATGGTGTGGGTCCAGTGCGCTACCTCTGCAGAGTGTATTAATCTATCGATAGCCGAGTCCACGGTTAAGGACACGCTCGAAAGTAGGTCACACCATGGGTCAACATTTAATGAATTTTCACACTAAGTATGAAGTTTGCATTGTGTTGGTGGCGGGAAGACCATCGTGTTGATTTGGACCAGATGTTGGTCGTGGTTGTGATCGCCGTAAGGATCACGGGCCATATATTGGTCGTGGTTATGATCACCGTAAGGATCACTGGCCAAATCTTTGGTCATGGTTGTGATTGTCGTAAGGATCACGGGCCAAATATTGGTCGTGGTTGTGATCGCTGTAAGGATCATGAGCCAAATATTAGTCGTGGTTGTGATCGCTGGAAGGATCATGATATGTCTGTGGGTTGGCTCGTTTGTGATCCAGGAATGATCACGTTTGGTAAGCCAGTCCGAGGGACGATTATCACAAGAGCATGGTCACAACATGTTGGATATATTGTTGCATTGTTATAAATTGGTTAATTGTCATGATATTGTTTGTCATTATGTTTATGCTTGTTGTGAGCTTGCAAGTACATTCAATGTACTGACCTGGTGTGTCATGCCAGATTTCAAGAAAGTCCCGTTGGAAAGGAGTGTTGTCCGAGTCAAGATCGTTTCCACATCGGTGTCCCTGTGCTATGGAGTTCCGCTACGACGTTGTTCCGCTGTCACGTAGTTGTCATGATTGAGGCCCCTCTATGTTCACTAAATAATGTACATATTGTCCAGCCGCACCGTGTGTGCCACTTGGCCTCGCCAACTGTTGTAATATAAACTCTGATCTGCTAGCATCAATAAAGCAGTTGTTTTCTGTAGCAAGTTGTTGTGTGTTGCCAGAAGACAAGGTCTCTGGGCTGGCAATGCATGGTAAACCGGTTGCTCTGAGTCGGGGTGCCACAATGCTTGGTATTAGAGCCGCGCTGACTGTAGGCCATGCTAGACTAAGACGTGTTAACCGGACACTAGATACGAGTTGTAGCTGAGTGCCGGTAGCATTTGTTGCTGGTTGTTGCACTGCATGCATTGATTTTTATTTTTATGCTAACCTGCTAATGGTTGTGAGTGTAGATGGCTACGGTGTCGTATCCATGCCAGTGGCAGCTAATGCCATACACATTGCCGCATCTCCTTCATAACGTGTGGCGTCGGCTGTACCCCCTCGGTGACGACCCAGCCTATCGTGTGTACAGGGAGTGTCTAGCTGACTCCGTGTATGAGTATCACGCCGTGGTTACTCTGCGCACCAGTTCCAATTCCAGCACTTACACTCGTACCTCTCGGAGCGGTTGCGCTTCTACCGCGTCTTAGGTTGTCCAGTTTGATGTGTTCGAGGTCCTTGTTGAGCTCCGCTACAACGAGGTCTGGATGTAGAACCACCCAGGTTTCTACTACTATCCTTCTCTGCATGATAATGTTCGTGTCCGTTTCCCTATCATTGATCCAGAGTCTGATAGTGTTGCTAGCCACCTTTCTCGTTATATCACTACTAGCTATCTTATGATCTACGAGCTGGCTCGAGAGGTGACTCGTGCCCATACTGCTTTAGCCTCCACTAGATCAGTCACTACTCCAGCAACTGTAGGATTTACTCCCTATATCCCAGCCAGTTCTAGTTCCCATGTTTCACCGGTTACTCCTCCGAGTAGCTCGGGCACCGCGACCGTGAGTCCACTTATTGCTCCTGCTGAGTGGGTTTCACTTCTCGCCACTCCTGTAGCCCATATGCTTCATCCTACACCTGCCCCGGAGGGAGAGCCCTTGAGTCAGCGTCGTCGTGTCACCTTTAACCCGAAGGTCTCAGTTAACCATGTCAGTTCAGGATCCGAGTCCGCTTCAGGAGAGGACCCCGCAGCACCAGCAGAGCAGTAGAGCTTTTGAGTATTCGCAGACGTCAGGATGGTGTACGGATGTAGTCGTACGAGTCATGATGTTTCGTTTCATGTATGAGAGTAGTTGAACCTGGCATGTTATTATCTTTCATGTATGAGTCTATGTATAATTATGTTGGAACTCTATTTTATTCGTCGTATTTTCTTTGTCATTTCGATTTTTCTCGGGCTTTTGTTGATGGCTTTCCCCCATTTATTTTGAATGCTTCTCATCTCTGTTGCGTTGCCTTGGGAAAAATCATAATAGGATGACACGGGGAGGCAGCAGTAGCAACGTTCGCAAGGGTTCTCCTGTTCGTCGTTCCACACGACAGGCAGGACACTCACCCGAGCCGTACGTTCCACCACCGCCTCCACCGCCAAATCCGTCCTCCACTGAGAAAATTCTGCGTATGTTTGAGGAAAGACGGAATAATGATCTGATTGAAATATTAAGAAGTGTTCAAGCTGTGGTTGGACAGAATGGGAATCAGCCTGGTCATCACTCCAAGCTATCAGATTTTCAAAGGACCAAGCCTCCCAGTTACAGTCAGGCTATTGATCCCTTGGATGTAGATGATTGGTTGAGAACTATGGAGAAGAAGCTTGAGATTGCTCGAACTGAAGAAGGAGATAAGGTTCCATTTGCAACTCATTATCTTGAAGGCACTGCTGCCATATGGTGGGAAAATGAAAGAGCCATGTGGTCTGCTGATGAAGAAACCATCTGGTCAATATTCAAGGACCGATTCCGGAAATATCATATACCTACGGGGATTATGAAGACTAAGCAGCATGAATTTCTCGCGCTCCTCCAAGGAAGTCAGTCTATGGGTGAATATTTGCGAAAATTCAATCAGCTGTCATGTTACTCCCTATAGGACATGACCACTGAAGAAAGAAAGATTGACATATTTCTTGGTGGATTAAACCCGCAACTCAGGTGTACTCTCAGTATGTTCGATTTCCCAGACTTCCAAACCTTGGTGAACAAGGCTTTCATTGCTGAAAGAGAGCGCAAGCTTGTATCACATAATAGGTCTGCTGACAATGATCACAAGCGCAAGTTTGAGCCAAGGAAGTAGGTACAACCAGTGCAGAAGGCTCGTACCTGGCAATAGACTCAGGTGGAATACAAGCCCAATTGGCAATAGAATGTTAACAAGACCACCACTCAAGTCAAGAATGTTGTAACCAAACCAGTGCAAGAGGAGCGTCTGCGCAACAATTCTTGCTTCAGTTGTGGGAAAACCGGATATTTTGCCAAACAGTGTCCCAAGAATAACAGGTCAAATGCTATATTCAGGCCACAAGACCATTTTATGGAGGCATGCCCAAACGAGCAAAACATCACGGGGTACGTTCACCACATCTCCGTCGATGAAGCCCAAGAGAACCCCAAAGTCATCATTGCTATGTTTTTTGTTACTAACATACCTGTAGTTATTTTATTTGACTCTGGGGCTTCCCACTCTTTTATTTCTCGGAGTTTTGTTGCCCAAAACAAATTTCCTTGTTCGCCTTTGGGCAAGAATATGCTGGTACAAACCCTGGGATCTTTAATCAGAAGCAATCTAGTCTGCCGTAATATGGAAGTCAGTATCAATGGAGTCTGTTTTCCAACTTCCTTGATAATTATTGAGGTTGCTAAGTTGGATGTTATCTTGGGTATTAATTGGCTAACTCAGTATCAAGTATGCATAAATTGTGCGACCCGAGAAGTCACTTTGACCAGCCAGGAAGGGCAGACTACAAAATTCCATGCTCGTAGAAGCATACCCGCGAAAGAAATGGTCTTCACCACAGTGGCTGAAGTGGAATTAATTCATGTGGTTAGTGAGTTTCCTGATGTATTTTCAGAGGAACTGCCAGGCATGCCACCTGATCGAGAGCTTGAGTTTGCAATAGATCTTGTGCCCGGGACCACACCAATACACAAGAAGTATTAGCGAATGCCTTCATTAGAATTAGTGGAGCTAAAGAAAAAACTCGATGAAATGCTCCAGAAAGGATATATCCGTCCCAGCTCTTCACCATGGGGATTACCGTCAGCTGAATGATGTCACAATCAAAAACAAATATCCACTGCCAAGAATTGATGACATGTTTGATCAGCTTAGTGGGGCCAAGGTATTCTCCAAGATTGATTTACGGACTGGATACCATCGGCTCAAGATTAAAAAGGAGGATATTCCTAACCGCATTCACCACTCGATACGGTCTTTATGAATATACAGTTATGTCTTTTGGTCTCACCAACGCCCCTTCCTTTTTCATGCATATGATGAATAAAGTATTCATGGACCTCCTCGATAAGTTCGTGGTAGTTTTCATTGATGATATACTTATTTACTCAAGAAGTGAAGAAGAGCATAAAGAACACCTCTGAGCAGTGTTACAACGACTCCGTGAACATCAGTTATATGCCAAATTCAGTAAATGTGAGTTTTGGCTCAAGCAAGTTGGATTTCTTGGACATGTGCTATCCGCCGAAGGTATAGCCGTGGACCCGAGCAAAGGAAAGGATGTACTCGATTGGTTGCCCCCCACAACCGTATCTCAGATCTGGAGTTTTCTTGGATTAGTCAGATATTACCGTCGTTTCATTGAAGGGTTCTCCAAGATTGCTAAACCCATGACAGAGCTGCTCAAAAAGGATAAGAAGTTCGAGGACTGAGGACTGTGAGAAAAGTTCCACTGAGTTAAAGAAACGGCTGACAACTGCACCAGTATTGACTCTTCCAGATATCTACCGCAGTTTTGATGTGTATTGTGATGCTTCCAGGCAAGGACTTGGATGCGTACTTATGCAAGACGGCAATTTAGTAGCTTATGCCTCACGACAGCTATGACCCCACGAGGGAAATTATCCTACTCATGATTTGGAGTTGGCCGCAGTGGTTCATGCTTTAGAAAATTGGAGACACTATCTCATCGGGAAGAGGTGCCAAATTTTTACAGACCACAAAAGTCTCAAGTATATATTTACTCAGCCAGATTTAAATCTCCATCAACGAAGATGGCTTGAGTTAGTCAAGGATTATGACCTTGGAATAAATTACCACCCGGGTAAGGCCAACGTGGTTGCCGATGCGCTCAGTCGAAAGCCCGTCAGCCTAAATGTCATATTGGAATCCTTGCCTCCTGAACTCCAAGAAGAGGTTGCTCAGCTCAACCTGGTCATAGTAGATGCTGGCCTTGCTAATATTTTGGAAGTTACGCCCACACTTGAGGAAGAGATCCGCAAGGCCCAGTTGAATGACACTGGTCTACAGAAACATGCTAAGCATATGGTGGCAAGTCAGACGTCTGATTTCTCGAAGGATCAGTTCAGTACCCTCCGATTCCGAGGAAGGATTTGTGTGCCCAATCAAGTGGATTTAAACCAGAAGATCCTGTCAGAAGCCCACGAATCCTCGTATTCCATTCACCCTGGAGGTACGAAAATGTATGAAGACCTTTGACAAATATTCTGGTGGGATGGAATGAAGAAAGACATTGCCTATTTCGTGTCCTATTGTGACATATGCAACAAAGTGAAGGCAGAGCATCAGAAGCTAGCTGGACTTCTCCAACCGCTACTAGTGTCACAATGGAAATGGGATGATGTATGTATGGATTTCATCACAAGACTACCTAAGACCCGACGGGGCAATGATGCAATCTGGGTCATAGTGGATACATTAACCAAGGTTGCCCACTTTATCCCAATCAGAACCACATATCGAGCAGATGAACTTGCACAACTGTAGGTATCCAGAATAGTCAGTCTGCATGGAGTCCCCCGAACCATCATTTCTGACCAAGGTTCACTTTTTACCTTCGCCTTTTGGTCCCGTCTCCATCAAGCCTTGGGGACGGCATTGAAATACAGTACCACTTATCATCCTCAGACTGATGGACAGACAGAGCGGGTAAACCAAATACTCGAAGATATGTTGCGAGCATGTGCTTTGGCCCAAGGACTAAAATGGGAAGACTGTTTTCCCTATGCTGAGTTCTCTTTCAACAATAGCTTCCAGACCAGTTTAAAGATGGCACCGTATGAGGCTTTGTATGGTCGTAAGTGTCGCACTCCTTTAAATTGGTCTCAAACTGGAGATAGCCATATTTTCAGAACAAATCTCATGCTGGAAGCCGAGAAGCAAGTCAAGGAAATCAGAGACAGATTGCAGTTGGCCAAATTTCGACAGAAGAGTTATTATGATGCAAAGCACTGACAGATCAGTTTTGAACCCGGCGAACATGTATACCTTCGAGTCACGCCCATGAAAGGAGTCAAGATATTTTAGACTCATGGAAAATTGGCACCCAGATTTATTGGTCCATTTCCAGTTATGCCACGAGTGGGTACTGTTGCATATCAATTGGAGCTACCCCCTGAATTGTCACACATGCACAACGTGTTTCATGTTTCCCAGTTACGGTGATGCATATCGCCTCCTGAGAAAAAGATTGATATGACAGAAATAGAGCCGGCAAAGCATTTAACATACGAAGAGACGCCAGTTAGAATCTTGGATCAGATGGAAAGAGTCACTCGCAGTAAGGCAAGGAAGTTTTACAAAGTCCAATGGAAGCATCAGACAGAGTCAGAATCAACATGGCAATCGGAAGAATTTCTAAGGGCGCATTATCCAGAATGGTTTTCCCAAGCAACCGAATCTCGAGGACGAGATTAATTCTAAGTGGGGGAGGTTTGTGAAAGCCTGGTTTTTGCCCCTCTTCTTTGCCTGATTTCCAGTTGGTTTGAATTTGAATTTGGTGTTTTTGAATCCTTTCATTTGGACTTAACCACTTGGGTACCCCTTGACTTTCACCCAAGTCCTTCATCTCCCTCTCAAACCATCACTCCATCTTTGGTTCATCTCAAAATATCATTTGGAATATTTTTCTTAAATGAAAAATATTCATTTTCCCCTCCTAAACCCTAGCTAGCTCAATGTGCTCCAAAGCAACCCTAATTTTTCTTGCCCATAAAATCCTGAGAAAATTCCCAATTATTCTTTGAAACCTAGGGCACCTTTCTGAGAAAAAATATTTCATCACTTTTTGGAATATTTTGGCTACAGAAAATATTTTCATTTCTGGACAGAAATGGTAGTTTCTACAGCAACTACCATTTTACTAGCTCCATTGTAGCTGGTTTTTCTTGTGCATCTTCACCTTAGTAAATGTTGGCTAGCCTCCAAGTCCCAGCCCTCAACTCCCAGTGGTTTGACCACAGTAAACCTTCAAAGTTACTGTCCAGAAACTTACCTGGAGTGTGAACTCATTTCTACTGCACCTGGAACCCAACCCACGCGTGCTAACAGTCAAAACTAGCAAGGACTACACGCCAGACATCAAGTTTGCGCTTAGGTTGGCTTGAGGTCATAGTTCGCGCGGTGACCGCGTTCGTCCAGGCATGCTGGCATGCAAAACACGCGCTCTGAGTGTTGCCGAGCCCTCTGTTGCGTGCGTGCTCGCTGCCCAGCCTACCTGAGCGTGCTAAACCGCGCCACCATCACAGTCTCTACTCACTTAACTCCGCCCTGGCACTCGCCGATGCTGGAGATCGCCGCAGCGGCACGGGCATGGTCCGGCCAACGCTACAGTGTGCGGTGAACTATGCTCGTCCGCGCTCGCTAACAGTCCCCGCGTGAGCTACGTCTTCTTCCTCCTCTCTCACTGACGCCGTTAGTCGCCGGGCGCCGCGGACAGGTGTCCTCTGGCGGAGGCCGAACCCCCCTCACCGCTCGCCTACAAATACGGCCACCCCCAGCCTCCTCGAGCACACCACTCCACTCCCACACACCCCACAAGCTAATAGAAAGCCGTAGCCCGGCCAGGCAGGCCGCTGGCTGCCGTCCCCGAGCTCGAGCTTTCCGACGATCCCCTCAGGTCGTCCCCGCAGATCCAGCCCCTCCCAGGCTAGGGCAACCCTTCCAGGGCCTCCGCCACTCTCCGGTGGTGCCGTTCCGCCCGGTTGGAGCCCCTGGAGTCGCCCCTAGTCGCCGTCGTCTTCGTCTCCGGCGACCGCTACTCTCTGCCTCCGCTGGAGAGGCTGTTTCTGGCGCCGTCGGACCACCCCTAACCACTCTACGGGTACGGGCAGGTGCACCTTTGTCTTCTCTCTCGATTCCTCCGTCTCGTTTTGTCCCAAGAGCTCTCGTCGCCGGCGTGCGCTCTGGCGAAGCCTCGCCGCCTTCTGTTTCCCTCTCCCCCTCCATCTCACCTGACAAGCGGGGCCCGCTAGTCAGCCACTCTGTACGCGTGCGAAGCGGTACGAGTGGTGGCGCCCTGGGCTTTTACGCCTTCGACGTAACCCCCCCCCCCAGTCTGTTTATTTTTAATTCAAAATTCATTTAAATCAAGAGAACTTCCAACAACCACAACTTTTTAACCATAAGTCCAAATGCATTGATTCTTTTTGCATTGTGTTCTTTGTCCCAAAATCTAGTAGCTCACCAAAGATGGGATTTTTCCCTACTGTATAGATTTTCTGGTGAATTTCAGAAGGTTTCTTGATGATTTCTTTTTGTGTTTTTAATTATTTTCAGAAGGTCAGGCTTGTCTTGAGGATCACCAGGAGGATTGTGAAACTCATTGCACTAAGGCAAGCCACAGCAACATTTTCATAGTGCCACTACAATATTTGTGATTTTCTACTTGAACAAATGATTATCCATCTATTTAAATTATTAATATGTTAATTATATTCTGTTAGATGCTTGTTAAAGTGAATATGCTTGATTTACAGAAAGTGTGAACTGAACTTAGTTGGTAAACTAGGAAGGATTTAGTTTTTGGGAAATAAAAGAATAATATGGCTATGAATATGAATAATCAGTAGAATTATTTTCTTGCATGAGTAACAATGGTAAATTCGCTAGAAAAGATTCTTGTTGAAGTAAGGCTTGATCTTAACTAGAGGAGTATCATGAGTTGTTGATTGCTCAGTGTGAGCATAGTTGACTCAGTCATTCTCGTTGATATGTGATGCATATGTTGGTGATGCATGTCATGGCATTATGACGCCGGTTATTTTCACTTTAAGTTGAACTTGCTAATAACTCAACTTGAATATGTTGTTGACCGGGTCATGGTGCCGCTGAATCGAGTCTTTCCTAGTGCAACCACACTTGCCGGTATGGGACGGCCTTTATTCGTTTCATTGTCATGCATCTGGTCAGTGCCTCCAACTAGGTAAGGTTATGGGCATGCTGTACCCTGGCCCGGTAAGCAGGCATAACCTTGTGAGCCCGTTGTTAAGTTTTTAGTACCGGGTCCCCGTGTGGGATCGTGGCCACGAGGGTGGTCATTGTGTCTTTGGTAGACCCGGGGCCACCCAGGACTAGCCCGATAGGGAGTGAGTCGTAGTGGCCGGGAGAGTGTCATGGCAATGGAGGGGTTTCGTCGGAATGCAGTTGGTCCACCCGAATGGGAGTGCGAGGCCATGGGTTCCGTGGTGTAGGTCCAGTGCGCTACCTCTGCAGAGTGTATTAATCTATCGATAGCCAAGTCCGTGGTTAAGGACACGCTCGAAAGTAGGTCACACCATGGGTCAACATTTAATGAATTTTGCACACTAAGTATGAAGTTTGCATTGTGTTGGTGGCGGGAAGGCCATCGTGTTGATTTGGACTAGATGTTGGTCATGGTTGTGATCGTCGTAAGGATCGCGGGCCAAATATTGGTCATGGTTGTGATCGCCGTAAGGATCACGGGCGAAATATTTGGTCGTGGTTGTGATCGCCGTAAGGATCACGGGCCAAATATTGGTCGTGGTTGTGATCGCCATAAGGATCACGGGCCAAATATTGGTCGTGGTTGTGATAGCCGGAAGGATCATGATATGTCTCTGGGTTGGCACGTTTGTCATCCAGGAACGATCACGTTTGGTAAGCCAGTCCGAGGGACGATTATCACAAGAGCATGGTCACAACATGTTGGCTATATTGTTGCATTGTTATAAATTGGTTATTTGTCATGATATTGTTTGTCATTATGTTTATGCTGTTGTGAGCTTGCAAGTACATTCAATGTACTGACCTGGTGTGTCATGCCAGATTTCCGGAAAGTCCCATTGGAAAGGAGTGCTGTCTGAGTCTAGATCGTGTCCACATCGATGTCCCTGTGCTATGGAGTTCCGCTACGACGTTGTTCCGCTGCCGCGTAGTTGTCATGATCGAGGCCCCTCTATGTTCACTAAATAATGTACATATTGTCCAGCCGCATTGTGGGTGCCGCTTGGCCTCGCCAACTGTTGTAATATAAACTTTGATCTGCTAGCATCAATAAAGCGGTTGTTTTCTGTACCAAGTTGTTGTGTGTTGCCAGAAGACAAGGTCTGTGTGCTGGCAATGCATGGTAAACCGGTTGCTCTGAGCCGGGGTGCCACAACGCTGCCCACTTAATAGAGGGTCAGTGCTCGAAAGATATTATGTTTGAGTGAATTGTATCAAAATTGTAATAACAATATTATGATATATTTAAGGCTATGTTTTTATACTTTTCTCCCGAAAAGTTTTGGTGCCTCCTGTGCGGCCGTCTTTTTATATATATAATATGAAAGTTTGCAGTCGTCGGGTTCAGCCCCCTCGCGTATAATGTGGGGGTGTTCGGAAAAGCACTTGATCACACTTGACCCAACGTCTTGGTCCATTAAGGAGGTGTCAGTGCGGCGAACTAGGCAATCTGACTATAGGGCTTTAACACTTTCACTTAGCCATAGGAGTTTGACGGTGGGGCTACTATATGGCCCCTGATATGTCCGCGGTTATCCGAATACGGTGTGTTTACATACGTGATCGGAAAACCGGTCCTTCATTAATGTGGAAGGAATCGCGAAGATTCCGCTTAGTCATCAAGTGGTTGACCAGCTCTCCCCGCATCATGACAGTCCGTTTTCGGCTTTCTCTACTAAGGTGCTCATACGGATGAACCAGGACACAATCGCAGTAGTTCTCCCTTTACTACCCTAGCTGATATAGCGGAACGCAAGGTAGTAAGAATAGGAGCCGGGCAACCCAACTATTGACCAAAGACATGATTCGGAGCTGATGCATATAAGGCCAAACTCGCGATGCCGAACACTCCCTACAGGTGTTCGGACTTTTACAATATACATTGGGCTGAATACAGCCCCTGGTGATAGACCCTGGTATCAAGGCACGTATGGCAATCCGACATGGGGAAAGAGCGCAGGTAGTGAGAGCATAAATCTCAAAACACAATACGAACCAAGCTGCTTCTATAGCATCCACTTTAGTACGGCGAGCCGTATGTTTACAGGTAATGCCGATATCTTTCTTGGACATTTTACATGACAGGAAAGTATAAAACAAAAGGAGATAAAAAAGGTTTACAAAGGGCCTTAATCTAAAAAAGAAACCTTAATGCGGGGCCCTGCTGCACGTCTGCGCCTTTTTCTCCATTGTGAAGTGTCCTTGAAGGGTATAGTGTGATGGCCATCTGTAGAAAAAAAGAAAAAGAAAAAGGCAGGTAAAAGAATCTGGTGTGGCAGTAAGTAAAGCAGGTTCGTTTTAATGAACCGTGTAATATAACTTCTAGAGTCCGAATAGGGTCGAGCCGAACTATGGACTTCTTGTGTGCAGTGTGCCCCCGGTGCCACCTAAGAAATTTTGATTGTATATTTATGTATACATGGAACATGTGCTATCTCTTTAAGGGGCGGTCGGTGGGGGCGTAGCTGCTAATGGAGCTCTGGTTTATCTGAGTTGCCGCACTGAGGTGTGCGCCGGACATGTTTAGTTGTGTCTGCGGTCTTAATGACCGATGAGCTGCTCGGCTTAAACATGCCGTTTTGTGCTCCGAGTACTAGAGCCGCTGTGTATTCTTCTGTACGAAGAGAGCGCTCCGTGTTTCCACTGACCATAATGACGCCACGTGGTCCAGGCATTTTGAGTTTTAGAAAAGCATAGTGCAGGACTGCATTAAAACGAGCGAAGGCCATTCTTCCGAGTAGTGCATGATAGCCACTTCAGAACGGAGCTATGTCGAAGATTAACTCTTTGCTTCGAAAGTTATCAGGAGAGACGGATACGACTTCCAGTGTTAAAGAGCCCGTGCAGCACGCTTAAGCACCCGGTATAACTCCTTTAAAGGTAGTGCTGCTTAGCTTGATTCTTGATGGGTGTATCCCCATCTTGTGGACATTGTCCTGATATATCAGATTGAGACAACTGCCGCCGGCCATGACGACTCGAGTGAGGTGGTATCCGTCGATTATTGGGTCGAGTACTAAGGCCACCAAACCCCCGTGACGGATACTAGTCGGATGATCCCTGCGATCAAAAGTGATCGGACAGGCTGACTATGGGTTGAATTTGGGGGCGACTGGCTCGACGGCATAGACATCTCGGAGTGCGCATTTGCGCTCCCTCTTTGGGATATGAGTGACATAGATCATGTTCACTGTTTTGATCTCCGATGGAAATTTCTTCTGTCCCCCCGTGTTCGGCTGGTGAGGTTCGTCCTTGTCTTTGCTCTGAGGTCCCTTCCCTTTGTGTTCGGTGTTGAGTTTGCCGGCCTGCTTGAAGACCCAACATTCTCTGTTGGTATGATTGGCTGGTTTATCGGGAGTGCCGTGAATCTGGCAGGACCTGTCTAGAATTTTATCCAGGTTGGATGCACCATCTTTGTTACCTTTAAATGGCTTCTTCCGTTGACCGGGTCTGGAGCCCCTGAATCCGGCGTTTACCGAGTTATTGCCTGGGCTTTCTTCATTGTTCTGATGTTTGTTTTTGTTGCGTCGTGGTTTTCCATTGCCATCCCTGAGCTCAGATGTGCCGGGATCACTAGTGCTGCTATGGGCTAACCAGCTGTCTTCGCCCGCGCAAAAGCGGGTCATGAGTGTAGTTATGGTTGCCATTGTCCTTGGTTTTCCTGGCCGAGGTATCTGGCTAGGCATTCATCCCGGACACTGTGTTTGAAGGTCACTAAGGCTTCGGCGTCCGGACAATCGATGATTTGGTTCTTCTTAGTGAGAAACCGGTTCCAAACCTTGCAGGCTGATTCTCCAGGTTGTTGGATTATGTGACTTAGATCGTCTGCATCTGGGGGCCGGACATAGGTCCCTTGGAAATTGGCCCGAAGAGCATCCTTAAGTTCTTGCCATCTTCCAATGGAGTTTTTGGGGAGGCTTTTCATCCAGTGTCGAGCTGGTCCTTTTAGCTTGAGGGGTAAGTATTTAATGGTGTGGAGATCATCTCCGCGAGCCATGTGGATGTGAAGAATAAAGTCTTCTATCCAAACCGCAGGGTTCGTCATTCCATCATATGCCTCGATGTTTATGGGTTTGAACCCTTCTGGAAAATCGTGTTCTAGCACCTCATCGGTGAAGCGCAGGGGGTGTGCGGCACCCCTGTATTTGGCTTTGTCGTGGCATGGATCCGACGGTTGTAATGTTCGGTATTGGTTCCGAACTGGTAAATGATCGGCATATTTGGTTTGATAATCGTGGTCCTGTGTAGGAGCACGTTTTCTGGATCCATAGATGGATTTGGTTTTGCCAGCCTTTTTCTCCAGGTCTTTACGTAGATCGTGTTTCTCATCCTAAACTGCAATCTCCCTTCCTTTACGGGGAGGGGGTGCGGGCTTGTGTGCGGCATTGCTGGCCGCTCTGTCTCGACCACGAGGTGGTCAGTCCGGCTTGTCGGACATATTGTTTTTCGGTGGTATAGGCACAATAGCCTCGTTGTCGAATTCGGGCAAGACCTTACGTTTAGGATAGCTCCTTGTTTGGTGATTACCGCCGTATATCTCCTCAGCGTCTAGCACTTCCTTCCATTTGTCATTGAGCTTGTTATGTGCGGCCTTAAGCTGCTGCTTCTGCTTTTTCAGGCTACTTGCAGTGGCGATAAGCCTTTGATGGAGGCGTTCTTGTTCTAATGGTTCTTTCTGGGACGACGAATTCGTCGTCGCCTAGACTGGTCTCCTCTTCAGAGACAGGTTGATAGTTGCTATCTTCAGCATCGTTGTGATAAGACAACATCCCCGGACTGTGATCGCCGTCCTCTCACACGATCTGCTCCAATCCTGGGTCTGCGGGGTCCTTGGCTTGGTCCGAATTATCCTCGTCATTCGTGGCAATGTTGCTATTTTTCCTTTTGCCGGATCGAGGTCGACGCTTCTGACGCCGGCACTTGGGAGGTTCATCGATAGGCGTGCTGTTATCGTTGTCGGCCTCCTTCTCCTTAGGTGTGTCCACCATGTATATGTCATATGAGGAGGTGGTTGTCCAATACCCTGTATGCGGTGGTTCCTACTCCTCTCTGGCATCATCGTCCATACTGTCGATGTCATCGGAGTCATAATCAAGCATGTTGGTTAAGTCGTCGATAGTGGCTATAAAGTGGGTGGTGGGTGGGAAACGAAGTTCTTCGTCGTCACCTTCCCATTCAATCCGGACATAGTTTGGCAGGAGTCCCCCGACAGGGAGAGGGATTTTAATGAATTTAACACGTCGCCAAAAGGCGAGTGCTAGAAGATGTCCGCGGAGTTGAACTCCAAGATCGGCGCCCAATCAGGTTTGATGGACGCGGATGCACGCGGTCCGGAACCCATGGACGGAGACGAGTCCGAGGTTCTGGTTACAAATGCCCAGCTCGATGTTGGGTCTATGTGCGGCTCGAGCGCCGCAAAGTCTACGGCTTCCGGGGTGGTGTTAAGCCTCCCGTCTTCGAACGCTGCGGTCTCCTCTGGATCTAGGGCCAGAGCAGTCACAGGCGCTATCTCCTGAGCACGGCCAAATGACAGATCTAGGTCATGTTCATCATGGTGGCAGGGGACAGCCATCATGGGCTCGAATCCATCAAAGATCAAGTCTATGCGGATGTCGGCCACAAAATTCAGGCTTCTGAATCTGACGTAATTGCCAGGGGTGTAGCTGTCGATCTGCTCCAGATGGCCAAGCGAGTTGGCCCGCAGTGCGAAGCTGCCGAATACGAAGATCTATCCGGGGAGGAAAATCTCTCCCTGGACTACGATGTTGTAGATGATTGATGGAGTCATCAAGCCTTCCGATGACGACGCAGCGGAACTCTCAATGAAAGCACCAATGTCGGTGTCAAAACCGGCGGATCTCGGGTAGAGGGTCCCGAACTATGCGTCTAAGGCTAATGGTAACAGGAGGCGGGGGACACAATGTTTACCCAGGTTCGGGCCCTCTCTATGGAGGTAATACCCTACTTCCTGCTTGATTGATCTTGATGAATATGAGTATTACAAGAGTTGATCTACCACGAGATCGTAGTGGCTAAACCCTAGAAGTCTAGCCTATGAGGTTATGATTGTTCTCCTACGGCCTAAACCCTCCGGTTTATATACAAAATGGACGGGGCTAGGGTTACACAAAGTCGGTTATAGAGAAAGGAATCTACATATCCGAATCGCCAAGCTTGCCTTCCACGCCAAGGAGAGTCCCATTCGGACATGGGACGAAGTCTTCTATCTTGTATCTTCATAGCCCAACAGTCCGGCCCAAGTATATAGTCCGGTTGTCCGAGGACCCCTTAGTCCAGGACTCCCTCAGTGCCCCCATGTGTGGTTTTGGTAATTCATGACATTCTCTATGGACTAATGTTTGCATTGAGTTATATTTCAAGGATTTGTCCATAGACATTTCTTGAAGTCCATGTGTTGGTTTCAAGGAGTTTATGTGTTGACAAAGGTGTTATTAAGGAATTATCCAAATATTGGTCATGTGAGAGTTGAGCTTATTGCAAGCATGTCTTGAAGAGGAAGATTGTGTGATCATTCATGCTTACCTTGAAGGCATCATCCAAATGAAGAGAGTTGTAAAGTTTCAAGGTTGATCAAGACAATGTCAAGAGTGAATCAAGTTGATCAACTCACAAAGCGTAGAAGATGTACCGAGAGGGATCAAGTGATCCCATGGTATGGTAAGCATTGTCCATTACGATTTGTGTACTAACCCATGATCTACGTGTGATTTCTATGTGGGGTTAGGTTTGTTTCCATGGGTTTGCATCAAGAGGAAGATCTCGTGCAACCCATGGAGGATGACATCAAATGGTGATCGTCATCAAGTTTGCAGTGTGCAAGTTCAAGTGGAGCATCACAAAGGGATCATCCTTGAAGCTTTCCGTCCATTGTGGTGTCAATGGACTTGTGAAGATGTGCCAGAGTGGCTCACCCATAGTGGAGTATGGGGGAGCAATCAACTAGTCTTCATCGAGCGAACGCAATCAAGAAAGGTGGTCCAACTTGAGGGAGTCAAGATCATCATCATCTAGCTCAAGTGGACTTCGTGCAAGGCAAAGGTTTGCCCTTGATAAGTTTTCTATTTTACCGGTCTCATGGTGATAGTTCGGAGACCTGGTTATAGAATCGATAGCCGTACTATCAAGGGGGGCTCTCAAGTGAGTAGCTTGATCGCATCGTTTGTCGAGAGCTCAAACCATTGCATCCTTGAATCATCTTTATTGATTCTTATTTGCATTTTATCTTTTTGAGGTTTTAGACCTTGTGTTTATATTTGCGACAAGCTCTAGTACATCGAAAACGGATTTCATATGCTTCTTCTATTGCGTTTTCAGTGGTGGAGATTTTACCAGTCTTATTTGAGGAAGGGTTCTCACCATTTTCTTATGGGCCTTTTCTCATTTGCTTCTTATTGTTATTTCTGTCAAGATTGTGTTATCCCTTGTCATTGGCTTTCCAACAAACTTCATTTCGTTAAATTCGGAGTCCGTTTGCAGAAGTTGTGGTAGTTTTGGTGTCCTTAAAAGGCTGTAGCGGTACTACCGCAGCTACTACCACTTGGAGCGGATGTAAATTTTTTACTACTGCTCCAGAGCGGTACTACCATGGCTACTACCGTGGCTAGTTCCGTTCAGGATCAAAATCTCGTTTTAAGTCCAGCGGTGGAAGGAACAGATGTATTTTTTAGTACCGCTCGCAAGCAGTAGTACCGCTACCCCTAGCGGTAGTACCGTGAGGATGAGCGGTAGTACCGCTCCAGCGGTTCCACTGGCCTTTTGCCTCCTCGCTGTTGTTTTTCAAAGGGCTTACACTGCCCTAGCGGTAGGGATGTCAATCGGGCCCCATTTAATCCCGTTTAAAATCCACTTATGATATGATAGTTTAAAAAGGTTTTTTTGTTTGAGGAAAATGAACTACATCAAGCTAGCAAAAACTAACTAAACGGGATTGCGGACGCCATTTATTTGCCATTTACATCCCTACCTAGCGGTAGTACCGCTCCCATGAGCAGTAGTACTGCTCTATGCGGGCTGTGAGCATAATGGTTTGATTTTTTTCCACCTATAAAAGGGGGTCTTTTCCCCAATGGACCTTATGCTTTGAGCTCGTGTTCTTCCCTCATTGTTGACCTTCCTTGAGCTTGTTGTCTCTCAATCCCTCCATGGATTCTTGCTAGTTTTGGGGGGAAAGGAGAGAGGATATCTAGATCCACATTTCCACCAATCACATTCTCCTCTATGTGAGGGGAACCCCTTGGATCTATATCTTGGAGTTCTTGGTGTTCTCCTTCTTGTTCTTCCTCTCATTTTCCTCCCTAGCATTAGTTGCTTTGGTGGGATTTGGGAGAGAAGGACATGGGCACTCCGTGTGCCCTTGCCATTGCATTTGGTGCATCGGTTTGAGTTTTACACGGTGACACGTGGAAGTTACAAGTTGAGAAGCTTATTACTCTTGGGTGCTTGGTACCCTTGAGCTTGTTACTCTTGGGTGCTTGGGTGCCCTAGACGGTTGGTGGTGTTCAGAGCTCAATCATGGTGGTGTAAAGCTTTGGGCAATCGTCGGGGTCTCCAATTAGGTTTTGGAGATCACCCCGAGCAATTTGACGGGTTCCGATGACCGTCCTCAAGAGTTGCCAAAGTGTACGGGTTCGGTGACCGCCCCCAAGGGTTGCCATTTGTACGAGTTCGGTGACCGCCCTCAAGGGTTTGTTATTGGAATCATGGCGTCTTGCATTGTGCGAGGGTGTTCTGGTAGCCCTAGTCGCTTCTTGGAGAGCATTGTGCCTCCACGCCGATCCAAATAGAGATTAGCATCCGCAAGGGTGTGAACTTCGGGATACATCATCGTCTCCACGTGCCTTGGTTATCTCTTACCCGAGCTCTTTACTTATGCACTTTAGTTTGTGATAGCCATATTGTTTCTTGTCATATATCTTACTATCACTTAGTTGTTTATCTTGCTTAGCATAAGTTGTTGGTGCACATAGGTGAGCCTAGTTGTTGTAGGTTTTGTGCTTGACAAATTAACTGCTAGGTTTATTCCGCATTTGTTCAAGCCTAAACCATAATTATTTTAGAGCGCCTATTCACCCCCCCCCCCTCCTCTAGGCAACATCCTCGATCTTTCAATTGGTATCAGATCCTCATCTCTCTTTATTAGGCTTTACCGCCTAGACAGTAAAGATGTTGCCTAGGGGATTAGGATTCTCTGACACTCTTAGTTTCGATGGCACAAATTTTGATGTTTGGGTAATTCACATGCTTAATCTCTGTAGGGTCATGGACCCAAATTTGGAGTGAATTGTAGATATGGGTTTTTCTCCTCCAAAGGATCCCCAAAGATTATCTTTAGAGGACGAGAAAAACTCTTATCTCAATGCTCAAGCTTCTAATGTTCTTTTTGATGCTTTGAGCAATGTAGTTATATTTCAATTCATACCGTTCCGGGATGCTCATGAGTTGTGGACAAAGCTTCAAGATAAATATGGTGTGTCCAAGATTTGTGGGGATCATTGTTCTCCCTCCACCTTCGACAGTGGTTCCTTCTCAACTTCTTCTCTTGACCTACATGTGGATTGCCACAAGGTAATGCTATGGTGAGTAGTGTTGGTCATTGCAATGATTATAGTGTGCTTGTCCTTGGTGATCCTTCATCACTATTTTATTGCAATGGTCCTTCTTTGGACTTTAATACTTCGAGCACCTTACATGTTTCACATGCTTGTGTTGATAGTCCTTGCATATCATGTAGAAATTGCATGCTCAAATCTCATGATGATATGCTTGCTATGTCTTGTTGCCATGATAAAAATGTATCTATTTCCTCAAGTTGCTCTAACAATGTAGAGGAAACTCAACACTCCATGGAACAAGATGTGGTCTTAAATGGTGCTTCAAGGGATCCTACATCATCATCTAAGGCTTCAAAGGTATCTCCTACTTTGAACCCCAATATGTCTCTTGATGATGATGTTAATGCTGATGATAATGAGAATAATGATGAAGAGAATGATAATGTTGCTTCCTTAAAAATTAAGGGAGAAATGATTTTTAAAGCTCTTCATAAGAATAAAATTTCTCGTTCCAACTTCATGGAAATCACGTCCATTGCCATTGAGGGAAATAAATACATTGATGAGTTGGAATCTCATCTCGAGGAGCATGTGGTCACCATTCATAAAATGGAAGGTCATGAGCATGATTACACTAATGAGATCGCAAACCTTTCTCAAGCTCTTGAACTTGAACAAACCACCAAGGAATCTCTTGAGGAGACCTTTTCTGTAGAATTATCTAGAAAAAAGGAATCTCATGATATAGCACTTGAGGTGGCCAATGATTTCAAAACTAAAAATGTTAAGCTTGAAGTTGCTCATGCTAAACTCCTTGAGGATTTTGAGCACCTCGAAGATGGCTCAAGGGTCATCAAGGGTGAGCTCATCAAACTCACCGAGTCTCATGATCAACTTGAAGCTTCTTATTCAAAAGAGCTTGCCAAGTTGTCCTCTCCTCTTGTTGTTTATAATGATGCTTGTGCTACTAACTCTATTGCTCGTGAAGCATCCATCTTGAAGGAGAATGTTGAGCTACGGGCTCAACTTGAGTTGCTATCTAGCAATTATGGAAATTGGAAGGAAGTCATGAAAAGCTCTCAAGCTCTCATGATGATCTTCTAGTATCCCATAATGTGCTAAATTTAGCTCATGATGCCATGATTGCTAAGGTAACATCTAGTGAGCCTCATGTGGATACTAGCACTACTTCAAGTCAAAATACTATATTGCCATGTGCTAGTCCTTGTAATTCATCTACTCACAATGTTGGTACATCTTGTGTTGAATTGCTTTCCTAGCCTTGTTGCTCTAACAATGAAGCTTATACTTCATCTAGCACTTGTGTTGAGACTAACCATGTAGAGAAAATCAAAGAGCTCAAGTCCCAAGTCACTTCTTTGAAGAAAGACTTGGAAAAAAGTCATAAAGGAAAATCCACACTCAACAATATCTTGAGTGTGCAAAAATCCCCCAATGACAAAGGTGGACTTGGATTCAACTCCAATAAGAATAAGAAGTCCAAGATGAACAAGAAGAAGGGCCAAAACAAGTCAATAATTCGGCCAAGATTACTTGCTTCAAGTGCAAGACTGAAGGGCATCATGTTAGATCTTGCCCATTGAAGAAGAAGGCCATTAGTGACAAGAAACAAGGGTAGCGTCCACAACTTCATTCTCATGCTCAACCTCAAGTTGAAGAAAGGCCTCTTCCCAAGAAGACTCAAGCTAATGCTTCTCAAGTTGAGAAATTAAGTGAGAAGAAAGTAAAGTGTAGACGTTGCTACCTATGTCATCAAAAAGGTCACGATCCTTCTTCATGCACGAATGGTACCTTATCCAACCCTATTCTAATTGATGATATCTATTCTCTTGGGAAGGATAAGGTTGGCAATGTGTTTGCCAAATTTGTTGGTACTGAAAGTAGTGTCAAGAAAACAACCATTTGGGTAGCCAAGACTATTTTGACTAACCTCTTAGGACCCAACTTGGTTGGAGACCAACTAGCTCAAACTTGATCAATAGGTGTTGTTGCAGGTCATCGGACACTTGGCTACATTATGAAGAATTAATGGGATGTCAGCATTCTTATTGTCTCAAGCAAAGTAAATTAGGTTATCAAGTTTCTATCTTATACCCAATGTGCCTCCTTGCGGTAACTTATACTCAAATTGTTTACATTGAAAGTTACTTGCCCCTTTGCATGTTTTGGTTTTGTACCTTGCATGTGTGTGTATATGTTGTGCTTCCAATTTGCTTTTTGGTTTGCACATCAATTACATTTGAGTATTATGTTGAGCCATTTTGCATCTTGTTTGTATCTTAGTTGGGTCTTGTGAGAGATTAGTGGAACATCCCGTTTTGGGGGATTTATGTTCTTTGTGCACTTCACAATCCTATAAATGTGTGTACATGAGGAATACCACCAAGTATTGATATTACAATATGTGGTATGTCTTCTCATGAGAAATTCAAATTCTAAATTGTCCATTAATTATCTCTTGTTAGATCTTTATTTGCCTCTTGTTTATCTTCAATTGGTATCACATTATGGGTGTGTAATATGCTATGTGTATATTACTAGCCTAGAAAATGTGTACATTTGAGATATTGTCACCTAGAATTGATATTGTAATTTATCTTGCTCCTAGATGGCATGTTATCTCTACAAGCTGCAATTTAATTTTGTATTTGGTGTGAATATGATGTTGGATATCTTTAAAATCTACCACCGGAAATTATTTCCAAATACTTCTTGTCTCTTGACAATTGGTAATCATTTATGTGGCAGAAATTGTTGATCATCTTTACATCGGCCTTTGCTTTTATTTGCCTTATCTCTTGCCTAGGATTGTGTCAACTCACATTGTATACCATACCACTTGTGGATCTTGTTAATTCTTGAGATTGTCTAGGATCCCATCTTGTGCATTTTGTATTCAAATGCAAATTATCTATAAAGCAGATCGCTTGGGGGAGCTATCCTATTTTTCCTAGAATGCTCATCTTGGGATCAAGGTAGTCAGAGTCGGGATTCAGAGTTGGATCGATTTTCCTTATGGAGAATCGAGTAATATTATCGAGTCGTGGAATCGAGGATTCTACTAGATTTACTCAAATAAGATATTTTTTATCCACGCCAAAAATTTATATGGGCTAATTTAGAGCAAAAATCATACACAACAATGTAGTTGTATTCCACATCTTTTCATGGCTAACCTACTATCTAGCTTGCATGTATGGAACATATATGATAGGGAAATATATAGAACATTTAAATCTTCAACACACACAATTTACTTACTAGGTTTTTTTAGAGCATGTTAATAGCATATCACTTGTGTAGTTGACCTGCAGTGTCGAACCTTGAAGGGTCTTGCTCACCTTTCTCCGATCAATATTGAAGCATCCTCCTTCTCCAACCAATTCCATTCATTAACAAGCTTGATCCTAAATTTTTATCTAGGGTTTCTAAGAGCTAGATTAAAGGTGTTGACAACTATGCATTTGGGCTTGGGAGGGGAATAAATGCCATGATGCATGTGGAAAGTGGTTTAGATGATGGCATACTATTCTGCTACAACTAAACAAAGGGCTTAGATAAATTAGTAGAATCGTACATAGTCCACAGCATAGTCTAGATTCTACAGTTTTCTATAGGATTCTATGATTTGGATCTTGACTCAACATGGATTCTACTAGATCCGGATTCATAGAGGGGCTTGGATCGAAATGCTTCCGTAGGGTCGTGAAGTCGTAGGATTCTAGGAGTTGAGTCAGGATTCTAACTACCTTGCTTGAGATCCATATCAAGTGTGTGTGTTGGTGGAAGGCAAGCCATTTTTTGGTACTTTGCTCCATCATGAAACTTTGTAGAGGGCTTGGTTTGTTTGGAACCATCCTATCTTTTGGGAATTCGATATCTTTTTTGTGTATCAATGGATATCTCATTCCTTGATGAATTTTTCAAGTGATATCCCCCATGTGATGATTTATTCATTTGGTATCTTTTCTCACATGGTATTTCTTTGTCAATTGGTATCGGTTCTTGAAAGTCTTGAGCATGCATATTAACTTCATGCAGTTTCTTTGGCATGCTTTATTTCTTTGACCCAATATATAGGGGAAACTCCACCAAGTCTCAAATTGGATGAGATGTGCATGAAATTCTTTTCCATATCTATATGCACATATTTATGTGGAGTTTGTCCTATATATTGTTGGTTCTCTAACTCTTTGGTCCCAGTGAGTTTGGGTACCATTTTGTTTGTGTTGTTGTTCTGGGAACAATTGGAGATGCATTGGATGCTCGGCTCACTCACAAGGAAGGTGGTGTCACTGAACATCCCAATTTTTATTTTGGATGTTTTTCATAGATCATTCATATGCATCCATGTTTTATGCATCTTGTTGCTTTGCTTTGCTTGCATTTTGATCCAAGAGGCCTCAAGCAACTCAAGGACCAATTTGAGAAAGTTGGAGGTTTCACAAAATCCAAATTTGATTTTTCAAAATTTGGTTATTGGATCAAATTGTTTTCAAAATTATTTTTCCAAATATTTTAAAATAATGAGAGAAGATAATATGACTTCTTCAAAATCAATAGAAAAATATTGGAAATTAAAATTTTAATTTTTGGAGAGTTTATTGGATTTTATTTGCTAGTTCATTTATTAGTTAGCGGAGTAATTAGTACTATAATGTTTTTTTTAGTTTAGGCATTTAGGTCTAGAAAAATGTTCATGAGGTCACTAATAAGGCCATATAGCTACGTGAATTTTTCTGGAATTTTTAGGATTTTATTTATATTTTATTTTGCGTGTTTTAGTCTGTGGAAAATTGTTTAAAAAAAGTTCCGCCGAACTGGGCCGGCCCAGCTCAGCACCAGGCCGCGGCCCAGCTTCGCCCCGCGCTCCGCCGACCTCGTGACAGAGTCTCATCCTGCGCCGCCGCCGCCGGAAGAGACCGAGCCGGACTCCTCGAGTCCGCCGCCGCCCCGCTACCCCTTCCCCAAGTCGGCCTCGCCTCCTCTCCCTCTTAAATACCCCGCCCCAGATCCCCTCTCTCCCCACCACTGAAGCCGCCGCCGCCTGCCACTGCTGTCACGGCAGTCGCCTAGCCGTGTCGCCGTCCGCTGCCACCGCTGTGTCGCGGCTCACCGGAGCCCCGCTTCGCGAAAGCCCGCGCCGTCGCCGTTCCCATCGCCGCCTGCCGAACCACCCCAAACCGGTACAAAACCGACCGAACCGCCCAGTTTATTTCGGGTTTCCTTTTCTTCGGTTTTTATCTAGATCGGTTTATTTATTTAGGTTAGTTTAAATAGCGAACGTTCGTTCGTTTAGGCTCTGTAACAAATGAATTCATTAGATAGGGTTCTATAGCGAACGTTTGTTCGACAGGATTTTTTCTTTTTATTTTAGTTTTCATCCAGGGACCTATCCGCGAATATTTTCTTCGCAGATTAGCCCCTGATCTTTAAACCCTCGTAACTTTTAGCTCGTTTGTCCAAATTAGACGAAACCAACGCCTACAACTTCAGAGCAATCTCATCTATCCAGTTAACCAACTTGAACATGATTTTGAAAGTTGAACATTTGAGTTTAGTTCAGTTTAGAATTTGATCTTGTTTTGTTCGTATCTTGAGTTTCGTAGCTCCGTTTGAGTTGATTCTTTTTGCAAATCATAGCTAATCACATGTACGTACTGTTAAGATCTAATTCACATAAATATGATGCTGCTAGAATCTGTCTTGTTTTTAGATTAGTTATTTGCTTGTTTTCGTGTTTTATTTGGATCTTTTCTTTGATGTCTCTTTGCATCGTTTGCTTGATTGCTTATGTATACTATTGTTTGTCTACGCTAGATTTTACGGAGTGCGAAGCTTGTTACTACGAATCTCTAGAGTTTTCCGATCGTCAGAAGGCAAGTTACACTTTGATCATACTTTTCAATACTCAGTTTTACTATGCATTAGTTTTGCCCCTCAAATATTTGCATGAGTAGGATTGGGAACGTGTGGTTTGGTTGTAGTGCTTGAGGTAGGAACCTATTACCTTTGATCACCCCGGGAATATACGTTATGCTCAATCATTACTTAGCCATGCTCGTAGATGGGGATTGGATCGTGATGTACATGGAAGTTGTGAGAGATATTTATTTTTGGATAACATTAAGGTGGCAACTTTAATACACATCTGGGTGGATTGGTTGGGGCACCTGGAGAAACTAGTGCTTGCCCATGGGAATCCCGGAGTACCCGTGTGATCGGTTCGCCACCCAGGCTCAAAGGAATCATATGATATTTCATGCCTAGAAACTTCCGTGTGCAGCCACAAGCCATTATGGGCTCAGACATAGTTGAGTAAGTTGTGTGAGCTCTTAAAGAGGTGGACTAGCAGATGTAGGGGAAAGTAGATGTACCGTCTACCCAGAGTAGAGAGTTAATGCTTCAGAAAGACTATGTCTCGATCTTCCGATCATGGATGCGGTCGAGTCTTGTGGGGAAAAGGGAGCAACCTCCATAGAGTGTATAAACTAATCATGGTTAGTTGTGCCCCCGGTTATGGACATTTTGAGTATCTAAAAGTGGATATTACTGTTGATCTCATCACTCTTTAATTATTGAATTGGGTATAATGATGATACTTGATTAATGTTGGGATTTGAGTTGGAGTAACCTTCTCTAATATTGGGAGGATACTTGATTAAACTTTGTACTAAATAAAATCTATTCCTTTGTTGTAGGGAAAAATTAGCTTTATGCAAAACATTTAAACTTAGAGCCTCCACCAGCCAAATATGCATGTAGATATAGTTTCTTGCATTCGTTTTGCTCTACAGTTTAACTCTGCGAGCATATTCCATGTGCTGACCTACACGGCTGCAACGTCTCATGGTGCAGGCTTTACCGATGAAGAATAAGGTGTGATAGGTCGTTGTCATGCACTCAACTATGCCATTGGAGTTGATGGACTCATTTACCTTTGAAGCTTCCGCGGTTATTTCGCTTAGATGGCCTTCAGCCATATTAGTTGTGTAACAAATACTCTTTATGAGGATTTGATGTAATAAGTGTGTGATTGAACTCTGTTATAATTCCTCCAGTACTGTGTGTGTCAGCATACCGATCCAGGGATGACACTTAAGCACAGAGACTTCGATCCATTGGGATCGTGGTCGCTACAAGATGATATCAGAGAACACGCTGATTGTAGGACGCGACCACTAGGAAAAGCCACAGGATACTCTTCTTTGCTCATTTATAATCCTTCTCTATTTCTACTCTATAGATGACAGACCCCAGGAACAAGTTCACTCAGCCGGATGACGACACCCCCTTCGGACGACACTTGAAGGAGGTCACGGAGTACCTAAACATCGGACTACCAAGCTTCACTGGAACCTTCACTTCAACTTTACCGGAAGAGGAGCGCTCGAGGTTCAAAGTTCGTGAACCTGGGAGGATATTTGCACCAACAATGGAGCCCATTGATTTTAGCTTGGATGCACCAACTTGAAAGCCCACATCATTTTTGGACGCATTTGTGAGGTATACCACAAGGAGCTTGAAGACACCGTCTATCAGATCAGCAACAACAACAACAACAACAACAACAACAACAACAACAACAGCAGCAGCAGCAGCAGCAGCAGCAGCAGCAGCAGCAGCAACAACAACAACAACAGCACCAGCAACAACAACA